>NC_074676.1:56249318-56356818 GCF_029448725.1 Salvelinus fontinalis
AGTGCTAGTTACCTGGGATAACATGGTAACAGTGTTAGGCACCTGGGATAACATGGTAACAGTGTTAGGCACCAACTACCTGGATACACCTGGGATAACATGGTAACAGTGCTAGGCACCTGGGATAACATGGTAACAGTATTAGGCACCTGGGATAACATGGTAACAGTGTTAGGCACCAACTACCTGGATATACCTGGGATAACATGGTAACAGTGCTAGGCACCTGGGATAACATGGTAGCAGTGTTAGGTACCAACTACCTGGAGACACCTGGGATAACATGGTAACAGTTTTAGGCACCTGGGATAACATGGTAACAGTATTAGGCACCAACTACCTGGAGACACCTGGGATAACATGGTAACAGTGTTAGGCACCAACTACCTGGAGACACCTGGGATAACATGGTAGCAGTGTTAGGCACCAACTACCTGGAGACACCTGGGATAACATGGTAGCAGTGTTAGGCACCTGGGATAACATGGTAACAGTTTTAGGCACCAACTACCTGGAGACACCTGGGATAACATGGTAACAGTGTTAGGCACCAACTACCTGGAGACACCTGGGATAACATGGTAGCAGTGTTAGGTACCAACTACCTGGAGACACCTGGGATAACATGGTAGCAGTGTTAGGTACCAACTACCTGGAGACACCTGGGATAACATGGTAACAGTGCTAGGCACCAACTACCTGGCGACACCTGGGATAACATGGTAACAGTGTTAGGCACCAACTACCTGGAGGCACCTGGGATAACATGGTAACAGTGTTAGGCACCAACTACCTGGCGACACCTGGGATAACATGGTAACAGTGCTAGGCACCAACTACCTGGAGACACCTGGGATAACATGGTAACAGTTTTAGGCACCAACTACCTGGAGACACCTGGGATAACATGGTAGCAGTGTTAGGCACCAACTACCTGGAGACACCTGGGATAACATGGTAACAGTGTTAGGCACCAACTACATGGCGACACCTGGGATAACATGGTAACAGTGTTAGGCACCTGGGATAACATGGTAACAGTGCTAGGCACCAACTACCTGGCGACACCTGGGATAACATGGTAACAGTGTTAGGCACCAACTTCCTGGAGACACCTGGGATAACATGGTAACAGTTTTAGGCACCAACTACCTGGAGACACCTGGGATAACATGGTAGCAGTGTTAGGCACCAACTACCTGGAGACACCTGGGATAACATGGTAACAGTGTTAGGCACCTGGGATAACATGGTAACAGTGTTAGGCACCTGGGATAACATGGTAACAGTGTTAGGCACCAACTACCTGGAGACACCTGGGATAACATGGTAACAGTGTTAGGCACCTGGGATAACATGGTAACAGTGTTAGGCACCTGGGATATCATGGTAACAGTGTTAGGCACCAACTACCTGGATACACCTGGGATAACATGGTAACAGTTTTAGGCACCTGGGATAACATGGTAACAGTGTTAGGCACCAACTACCTGGAGACACCTGGGATAACATAGTAGCAGTGTTAGGTACCAACTACCTGGAGACACCTGGGATAACATGGTAACAGTTTTAGGCACCTGGGATAACATGGTAACAGTGTTAGGCACCAACTACCTGGAGACACCTGGGATAACATGGTAGCAGTGTTAGGCACCAACTACCTGGAGACACCTGGGATAACATGGTAGCAGTGTTAGGCACCTGGGATAACATGGTAACAGTTTTAGGCACCAACTACCTGGAGACACCTGGGATAACATGGTAACAGTGTTAGGCACCAACTACCTGGAGACACCTGGGATAACATGGTAGCAGTGTTAGGTACCAACTACCTGGAGACACCTGGGATAACATGGTAGCAGTGTTAGGTACCAACTACCTGGAGACACCTGGGATAACATGGTAACAGTGCTAGGCACCAACTACCTGGCGACACCTGGAATAACATGGTAGCAGTGTTAGGTACCAACTACCTGGAGACACCTGGGATAACATGGTAACAGTGCTAGGCACCAACTACCTGGCGACACCTGGGATAACATGGTAACAGTGCTAGGCACCAACTACCTGGAGACACCTGGGATAACATGGTAACAGTTTTAGGCACCTGGGATAACATGGTAACAGTGTTAGGCACCAACTACCTGGAGACACCTGGGATAACATGGTAACAGTGTTAGGCACCAACTACCTGGAGACACCTGGGATAACATGGTAGCAGTGTTAGGCACCAACTACCTGGAGACACCTGGGATAACATGGTAGCAGTATTAGGCAATTGGGATAACATGGTAACAGTTTTAGGCACCAACTACCTGGAGACACCTGGGATAACATGGTAACAGTGTTAGGCACCAACTACCTGGAGACACCTGGGATAACATGGTAGCAGTGTTAGGTACCAACTACCTGGAGACACCTGGGATAACATGGTAACAGTGTTAGGCACCAACTACCTGGAGACACCTGGGATAACATGGTAGCAGTGTTAGGCACCAACTACCTGGAGACACCTGGGATAACATGGTAGCAGTGTTAGGCACCTGGGATAACATGGTAACAGTTTTAGGCACCAACTACCTGGAGACACCTGGGATAACATGGTAACAGTGTTAGGCACCAACTACCTGGAGACACCTGGGATAACATGGTAGCAGTGTTAGGCACCAACTACCTGGAGACACCTGGGATAACATGGTAGCAGTGTTAGGCACCAACTACCTGGAGACACCTGGGATAACATTGTAACAGTGTTAGGCACCAACTACCTGGAGACACCTGGGATAACATGGTAACAGTGTTAGGCACCAACTACCTGGATACACCTGGGATAACATGGTAACAGTGCTAGGCACCTGGGATAACATGGTAACAGTGCTAGGCACCTGGGATAACATGGTAACAGTATTAGGCACCTGGGATAACATGGTAGCAGTGTTAGGTACCAACTACCTGGAGACACCTGGGATAACATGGTAACAGTTTTAGGCACCTGGGATAACATGGTAACAGTTTTAGGCACCAACTACCTGGAGACACCTGGGATAACATGGTAACAGTGTTAGGCACCAACTACCTGGAGACACCTGGGATAACATGGTAGCAGTGTTAGGTACCAACTACCTGGAGACACCTGGGATAACATGGTAGCAGTGTTAGGTACCAACTACCTGGAGACACCTGGGATAACATGGTAACAGTGCTAGGCACCAACTACCTGACAACACCTGGGATAACATGGTAGCAGTGTTAGGTACCAACTACCTGGAGACACCTGGGATAACATGGTAACAGTGCTAGGCACCAACTACCTGGCGACACCTGGGATAACATGGTGACAGTGCTAGGCACCAACTACCTGGAGACACCTGGGATAACATGGTAACAGTTTTAGGCACCTGGGATAACATGGTAACAGTGTTAGGCACCAACTACCTGGAGACACCTGGGATAACATGGTAACAGTGTTAGGCACCAACTACCTGAAGACACCTGGGATAACATGGTAGCAGTGTTAGGCACCAACTACCTGGAGACACCTGGGATAACATGGTAGCAGTGTTAGGCACCTGGGATAACATGGTAACAGTTTTAGGCACCAACTACCTGGAGACACCTGGGATAACATGGTAACAGTGTTAGGCACCAACTACCTGGAGACACCTGGGATAACATGGTAGCAGTGTTAGGTACCAACTACCTGGAGACACCTGGGATAACATGGTAGCAGTGTTAGGTACCAACTACCTGGAGACACCTGGGATAACATGGTAACAGTGCTAGGCACCAACTACCTGGCGACACCTGGAATAACATGGTAGCAGTGTTAGGTACCAACTACCTGGAGACACCTGGGATAACATGGTAACAGTGCTAGGCACCAACTACCTGGCGACACCTGGGATAACATGGTAACAGTGCTAGGCACCAACTACCTGGAGACACCTGGGATAACATGGTAACAGTGTTAGGCACCAACTACCTGGAGACACCTGGGATAACATGGTAGCAGTGTTAGGCACCAACTACCTGGAGACACCTGGGATAACATGGTAGCAGTGTTAGGCACCTGGGATAACATGGTAACAGTGGGATAACATGGTAACAGTTTTAGGCACCAACTACCTGGAGACACCTGGGATAACATGGTAAAAGTGTTAGGCACCAACTACCTGGAGACACCTGGGATAACATGGTAGCAGTGTTAGGTACCAACTACCTGGAGACACCTGGGATAACATGGTAGCAGTGTTAGGTACCAACTACCTGGAGACACCTGGGATAACATGGTAACAGTGCTAGGCACCAACTACCTGGCGACACCTGGAAAAACATGGTAGCAGTGTTAGGTACCAACTACCTGGAGACACCTGGGATAACATGGTAACAGTGTTAGGTACCATCTACCTGGAGACACCTAGGATAACATGGTAACAGTGTTAGGAACCTGGGATAACATGGTAGCAGTGTTAGGTACCAACTACCTGGAGACACCTGGGATAACATGGTAACAGTGCTAGGCACCAACTACCTGGAGACACCTGGGATAACATGGTAACAGTGTTAGGCACCAACTACCTTGAGACACCTGGGATAACATGGTAACAGTATTAGGCACCAACTACCTGGAGACACCTGGGATAACATGGTAACAGTGTTAGGTACCATCTACCTGGAGACACCTGGGATAACATGGTAACAGTGTTAGGCACCTGGGATAACATGGTAACAGTGCTAGGCACCAACTACCTGGAGACACCTGGGATAACATGGTAACAGTGTTAGGCACCAACTACCTTGAGACACCTGGGATAACATGGTAACAGTATTAGGCACCAACTACCTGGAGACACCTGGGATAACATGGTAACAGTGTTAGGTACCAACTACCTGGAGACACCTGGGATAACATGGTAACAGTTTTAGGCACCAACTACCTGGAGACACCTGGGATAACATGGTAGCAGTGTTAGGTACCAACTACCTGGAGACACCTGGGATAACATGGTAGCAGTGTTAGGTACCAACTACCTGGAGACACCTGGGATAACATGGTAGCAGTGTTAGGCACCTGGGATAACATGGTAACAGTGTTAGGCACCAACTACCTGGAGACACCTGGGATAACATGGTAACAGTGTTAGGCACCAACTACCTGGAGACACCTGGGATAACATGGTAACAGTGTTAGGCATCAACTACCTGGAGACACCTGGGATAACATGGTAGCAGTGTTAGGCACCAACTACCTGGAGACACCTGGGATAACATGGTAACAGTTTTAGGCACCAACTACCTGGAGACACCTGGGATAACATGGTAACAGTGTTAGGCACCAACTACCTGGAGACACCTGGGATAACATGGTAACAGTGTTAGGTACCAACTACCTGGAGACACCTGGGATAACATGGTAACAGTGTTAGGCACCAACTACCTGGAGACACCTGGGATAACATGGTAACAGTGTTAGGTACCAACTACCTGGAGACACCTGGGATACCATGGTAGCAGTGTTAGGTACCAACTACCTGGAGACACCTGGGATAACATGGTAGCAGTGTTAGGCACCTGGGATAACATGGTAACAGTGTTAGGCACCAACTACCTGGAGACACCTGGGATAACATGGTAACAGTGTTAGGCACCAACTACCTGGATACACCTGGGATAACATGGTAACAGTGCTAGGCACCTGGGATAACATGGTAACAGTGCTAGGCACCTGGGATAACATGGTAACAGTATTAGGCACCTGGGATAACATGGTAGCAGTGTTAGGTACCAACTACCTGGAGACACCTGGGATAACATGGTAACAGTTTTAGGCACCTGGGATAACATGGTAACAGTTTTAGGCACCAACTACCTGGAGACACCTGGGATAACATGGTAACAGTGTTAGGCACCAACTACCTGGAGACACCTGGGATAACATGGTAACAGTTTTAGGTACCAACTACCTGGAGACACCTGGGATAACATGGTAACAGTGCTAGGCACCAACTACCTGGCAACACCTGGGATAACATGGTAGCAGTGTTAGGTACCAACTACCTGGCGACACCTGGGATAACATGGTGACAGTGCTAGGCACCAACTACCTGGAGACACCTGGGATAACATGGTAACAGTGTTAGGCACCAACTTCCTGGAGACACCTGGGATAACATGGTAACAGTGTTAGGCACCAACTACCTGGAGACACCTGGGATAACATGGTAACAGTGTTAGGCACCTGGGATAACATGGTAACAGTGTTAGGCACCTGGGATAACATGGTAACAGTGTTAGGCACCAACTACCTGGATACACCTGGGATAACATGGTAACAGTGCTAGGCACCTGGGATAACATGGTAGCAGTGTTAGGTACCAACTACCTGGAGGCACCTGGGATAACATGGTAACAGTTTTAGGTACCAACTACCTGGAGACACCTGGGATAACATGGTAGCAGTGTTAGGTACCAACTACCTGGAGGCACCTGGGATAACATGGTAACAGTTTTAGGTACCAACTACCTGGAGGCACCTGGGATAACATGGTAGCAATGTTAGGTACCAACTACCTGGAGACACCTGGGATAACATAGTAGCAGTGTTAGGTACCAACTACCTGGAGACACCTGGGATAACATGGTAACAGTTTTAGGCACCTGGGATAACATGGTAACAGTGTTAGGCACCAACTACCTGGAGACACCTGGGATAACATGGTAACAGTGTTAGGCACCAACTACCTGGAGACACCTGGGATAACATGGTAGCAGTGTTAGGCACCAACTACCTGGAGACACCTGGGATAACATGGTAGCAGTGTTAGGCACCTGGGATAACATGGTAACAGTTTTAGGCACCAACTACCTGGAGACACCTGGGATAACATGGTAACAGTGTTAGGCACCAACTACCTGGAGACACCTGGGATAACATGGTAGCAGTGTTAGGTACCAACTACCTGGAGACACCTGGGATAACATGGTAGCAGTGTTAGGTACCAACTACCTGGAGACACCTGGGATAACATGGTAACAGTGCTAGGCACCAACTACCTGGCGACACCTGGAATAACATGGTAGCAGTGTTAGGTACCAACTACCTGGAGACACCTGGGATAACATGGTAAAAGTGCTAGGCACCAACTACCTGGCGACACCTGGGATAACATGGTAACAGTGCTAGGCACCAACTACCTGGAGACACCTGGGATAACATGGTAACAGTGTTAGGCACCAACTTCCTGGAGACACCTGGGATAACATGGTAACAGTGTTAGGCACCTGGGATAACATGGTAACAGTGTTAGGCACCAACTACCTGGAGACACCTGGGATAACATGGTAACAGTGTTAGGTACCAACTACCTGGAGACACCTGGGATAACATGGTAACAGTGTTAGGCACCAACTACCTGGAGACACCTGGGATAACATGGTAGCAGTGTTAGGTACCAACTACCTGGAGACACCTGGGATAACATGGTAACAGTGTTAGGTACCATCTACCTGGAGACACCTGGGATAACATGGTAACAGTGTTAGGCACCAACTACCTGGAGACACCTGGGATAACATGGTAACAGTGTTAGGCACCAACTACCTGGAGACACCTGGGATAACATGGTAACAGTTTTAGGCACCAACTACCTGGAGACCCCTTTGATAACATGGTAGCAGTGTTAGGTACCAACTACCTGGAGACACCTGGGATAACATGGTAGCAGTGTTAGGCACCAACTACCTGGAGACACCTGGGATAACATGGTAACAGTGTTAGGCACCAACTACCTGGAGACACCTGGGATAACATGGTAGCAGTGTTAGGCACCTGGGATAACATGGTAACAGTGTTAGGTACCAACTACCTGGAGACACCTGGGATAACATGGTAACAGTTTTAGGCACAAACTACCTGGAGACACCTGGGATAACATGGTAGCAGTGTTAGGTACCAACTACCTGGAGACACCTGGGATAACATGGTAACAGTGTTAGGCACCAACTACCCGGAGACACCTGGGATAACATGGTAACAGTGTTAGGCACCAACTTCCTGGAAACACCTGGGATAACATGGTAACAGTGTTAGGCACCTGGGATAACATGGTAACAGTGTTAGGTACCTGGGATAACATGGTAACAGTGTTAGGCACCTGGGATAACATGGTAACAGTTTTAGTCACCAACTACCTGGAGACACCTGGGATAACATGGTAACAGTGTTAGGCACCTGGGATAACATGGTAACAGTGTTAGGCACATGGGATAACATGGTAGCAGTGTTAGGCACCTGGGATAACATGGTAACAGTGTTAGGCACCAACTACCTGGATACACCTGGGATAACATGGTAACAGTGCTAGGCACCTGGGATAACATGGTAGCAGTGTTAGGCACCAACTACCTGGAGACACCTGGGATAACATGGTAACAGTATTAGGCACCAACTACCTGGAGACACCTGGGATAACATGGTAACAGTGTTAAGCACCAACTACCTGGAGACACCTGGGATAACATGGTAGCAGTGTTAGGCACCAACTACCTGGAGACACCTGGGATAACATGGTAGCAGTGTTAGGCACCTGGGATAACATGGTAACAGTTTTAGGCACCAACTACCTGGAGACACCTGGGATAACATGGTAACAGTGTTAGGCACCAACTACCTGGAGACACCTGGGATAACATGGTAGCAGTGTTAGGTACCAACTACCTGGAGACACCTGGGATAACATGGTAGCAGTGTTAGGTACCAACTACCTGGAGACACCTGGGATAACATGGTAACAGTGCTAGGCACCAACTACCTGGCGACACCTGGGATAACATGGTGACAGTGCTAGGCACCAACTACCTGGAGACACCTGGGATAACATGGTAACAGTGTTAGGCACCAACTTCCTGGAGACACCTGGGATAACATGGTAACAGTGTTAGGCACCAACTACCTGGAGACACCTGGGATAACATGGTAACAGTATTAGGCACCAACTACCTGGAGACACCTGGGATAACATGGTAGCAGTGTTAGGCACCAACTACCTGGAGACACCTGGGATAACATGGTAACAGTTTTAGGCACCAACTACCTGGAGACACCTGGGATAACATGGTAACAGTGTTAGGCACCAACTACCTGGAGACACCTGGGATAACATGGTAACAGTGTTAGGCACCAACTACCTGGAGACACCTGGGATAACATGGTAGCAGTGTTAGGCACCAACTACCTGGAGACACCTGGGATAACATGGTAACAGTGTTAGGCACCTGGGATAACATGGTAGCAGTGTTAGGCACCTGGGATAACATGGTAACAGTGTTAGGCACCAACTACCTGGATACACCTGGGATAACATGGTAACAGTGCTAGGCACCTGGGATAACATGGTAGCAGTGCTAGGTACCAACTACCTGGAGACACCTGGGATAACATGGTAGCAGTGTTAGGTACCAACTACCTGGAGACACCTGGGATAACATGGTAACAGTTTTAGGCACCTGGGATAACATGGTAACAGTATTAGGCACCAATTACCTGGAGACACCTGGGATAACATGGTAACAGTGTTAGGCACCAACTACCTGGAGACACCTGGGATAACATGGTAGCAGTGTTAGGCACCAACTACCTGGAGACACCTGGGATAACATGGTAACAGTTTTAGGCACCAACTACCTGGAGACACCTGGGATAACATGGTAGCAGTGTTAGGTACCAACTACCTGGAGACACCTGGGATAACATGGTAGCAGTGTTAGGCACCAACTACCTGGAGACACCTGGGATAACATGGTAACAGTGTTAGGCACCAACTACCTGGAGACACCTGGGATAACATGGTAGCAGTGTTAGGCACATGGGATAACATGGTAACAGTGTTAGGCACCAACTACCTGGAGACACCTGGGATAACATGGTAACAGTGTTAGGCACCAAGTACCTGGAGACACCTGGGATAACATGGTAACAGTGTTAGGCATCAACTACCTGGAGACACCTGGGATAACATGGTAGCAGTGTTAGGCACCAACTACCTGGAGACACCTGGGATAACATGGTAACAGTTTTAGGCACCAACTACCTGGAGACACCTGGGATAACATGGTAACAGTGTTAGGCACCAACTACCTGGAGACACCTGGGATAACATGGTAACAGTGTTAGGCACCAACTACCTGGAGACACCTGGGATAACATGGTAACAGTGTTAGGTACCAACTACCTGGAGACACCTGGAATAACATGGTAACAGTGTTAGGCACCAACTACCTGGAGACACCTGGGATAACATGGTAACAGTGTTAGGCACCATCTACCTGGAGACACCTGGGATAACATGGTAACAGTGTTAGGCACCTGGGATAACATGGTAACAGTGTTAGGTACCAACTACCTGGAGACACCTGGGATAACATGGTAACAGTGTTAGGCACCTGGGATAACATGGTAACAGTTTTAGGCACCAACTACCTGGAGACACCTGGGATAACATGGTAACAGTGCTAGGCACCTGGGATAACATGGTAACAGTGTTAGGTACCAACTACCTGGAGGCACCTGGGATAACATGGTAACAGTGTTAGGCACCAACTACCTGGATACACCTGGGATAACATGGTAACAGTGCTAGGCACCTGGGATAACATGGTAACAGTGCTAGGCACCTGTGATAACATGGTAACAGTATTAGGCACCTGGGATAACATGGTAGCAGTGTTAGGTACCAACTACCTGGAGACACCTGGGATAACATGGTAACAGTTTTAGGCACCTGGGATAACATGGTAACAGTTTTAGGCACCAACTACCTGGAGACACCTGGGATAACATGGTAACAGTGTTAGGCACCAACTACCTGGAGACACCTGGGATAACATGGTAGCAGTGTTAGGTACCAACTACCTGGAGACACCTGGGATAACATGGTAGCAGTGTTAGGTACCAACTACCTGGAGACACCTGGGATAACATGGTAACAGTGTTAGGCACCAACTACCTGGAGACACCTGGGATAACATGGTAACAGTGTTAGGTACCAACTACCTGGAGACACCTGGAATAACATGGTAACAGTGTTAGGCACCAACTACCTGGAGACACCTGGGATAACATGGTAACAGTGTTAGGCACCATCTACCTGGAGACACCTGGGATAACATGGTAACAGTGTTAGGCACCTGGGATAACATGGTAACAGTGTTAGGTACCAACTACCTGGAGACACCTGGGATAACATGGTAACAGTGTTAGGCACCTGGGATAACATGGTAACAGTTTTAGGCACCAACTACCTGGAGACACCTGGGATAACATGGTAACAGTGCTAGGCACCTGGGATAACATGGTAACAGTGTTAGGTACCAACTACCTGGAGGCACCTGGGATAACATGGTAACAGTGTTAGGCACCAACTACCTGGATACACCTGGGATAACATGGTAACAGTGCTAGGCACCTGGGATAACATGGTAACAGTGCTAGGCACCTGTGATAACATGGTAACAGTATTAGGCACCTGGGATAACATG
The DNA here is from genome assembly GCF_029448725.1 of Salvelinus fontinalis. Classification (NCBI taxonomy): domain Eukaryota; kingdom Metazoa; phylum Chordata; class Actinopteri; order Salmoniformes; family Salmonidae; genus Salvelinus; species Salvelinus fontinalis. Next base: position 56,260,854 of record NC_074676.1, read on the forward strand.
GTAGCAGTGTTAGGTACCAACTACCTGGAGACACCTGGGATAACATGGTAACAGTTTTAGGCACCTGGGATAACATGGTAACAGTTTTAGGCACCAACTACCTGGAGACACCTGGGATAACATGGTAACAGTGTTAGGCACCAACTACCTGGAGACACCTGGGATAACATGGTAGCAGTGTTAGGTACCAACTACCTGGAGACACCTGGGATAACATGGTAGCAGTGTTAGGTACCAACTACCTGGAGACACCTGGGATAACATGGTAACAGTGCTAGGCACCAACTACCTGGCGACACCTGGGATAACATGGTGACAGTGTTAGGCACCAACTTCCTGGAGACACCTGGGATAACATGGTAACAGTGTTAGGCACCAACTACCTGGAGACACCTGGGATAACATGGTAACAGTATTAGGCACCAACTACCTGGAGACACCTGGGATAACATGGTAGCAGTGTTAGGCACCAACTACCTGGAGACACCTGGGATAACATGGTAACAGTTTTAGGCACCAACTACCTGGAGACACCTGGGATAACATGGTAACAGTGTTAGGCACCAACTACCTGGAGACACCTGGGATAACATGGTAACAGTGTTAGGTACCAACTACCTGGAGACACCTGGGATAACATGGTAACAGTGCTAGGCACCTGGGATAACATGGTAGCAGTGTTAGGCACCAACTACCTGGATACACCTGGGATAACATGGTAACAGTGTTAGGTACCAACTACCTGGAGACACCTGGGATAACATGGTAACAGTGTTAGGCACCTGGGATAACATGGTAGCAGTGTTAGGCACCAACTACCTGGATACACCTGGGATAACATGGTAACAGTGCTAGGCACCTGGGATAACATGGTAACAGTATTAGGCACCTGGGATAACATGGTAACAGTGTTAGGCACCAACTACCTGGATACACCTGGGATAACATGGTAACAGTGCTAGGCACCAACTACCTGGAGACACCTGGGATAACATGGTAACAGTGCTAGGCACCTGGGATAACATGGTAGCAGTGTTAGGTACCAACTACCTGGAGACACCTGGGATAACATGGTAGCAGTGTTAGGCACCAACTACCTGGAGACACCTGGGATAACATGGTAACAGTGTTAGGCACCAACTACCTGGAGACACCTGGGATAACATGGTAGCAGTGTTAGGCACCTGGGATAACATGGTAACAGTGTTAGGCACCAACTACCTGGAGACACCTGGGATAACATGGTAACAGTGTTAGGCACCAACTACCTGGAGACACCTGGGATAACATGGTAACAGTGTTAGGCACCAACTACCTGGAGACACCTGGGATAACATGGTAACAGTGTTAGGCACCAACTACCTGGAGACACCTGGGATAACATGGTAACAGTATTAGGCACCAACTACCTGGAGACACCTGGGATAACATGGTAGCAGTGTTAGGCACCATCTACCTGGAGACACCTGGGATAACATGGTAACAGTGTTAGGCACCAACTACCTGGAGACACCTGGGATAACATGGTAACAGTGTTAGGCACCAACTACCTGGAGACACCTGGGATAACATGGTAACAGTGTTAGGCACCAACTACCTGGATACACCTGGGATAACATGGTAACAGTGCTAGGCACCTGGGATAACATGGTAACAGTATTAGGCACCTGGGATAACATGGTAACAGTGTTAGGCACCAACTACCTGGATACACCTGGGATAACATGGTAACAGTGCTAGGCACCTGGGATAACATGGTAGCAGTGTTAGGTACCAACTACCTGGAGACACCTGGGATAACATGGTAGCAGTGTTAGGCACCAACTACCTGGAGACACCTGGGATAACATGGTAACAGTGTTAGGCACCAACTACCTGGAGACACCTGGGATAACATGGTAGCAGTGTTAGGCACCTGGGATAACATGGTAACAGTGTTAGGCACCAACTACCCGGAGACACCTGGGATAACATGGTAACAGTGTTAGGCACCAACTACCTGGAGACACCTGGGATAACATGGTAACAGTATTAGGCACCAACTACCTGGAGACACCTGGGATAACATGGTAGCAGTGTTAGGCACCAACTACCTGGAGACACCTGGGATAACATGGTAGCAGTGTTAGGCACCAACTACCTGGAGACACCTGGGATAACATGGTAGCAGTGTTAGGCACCAACTACCTGGAGACACCTGGGATAACATGGTAACAGTTTTAGGCACCAACTACCTGGAGACACCTGGGATAACATGGTAACAGTGTTAGGCACCTGGGATAACATGGTAACAGTGTTAGGCACCAACTACCTGGATACACCTGGGATAACATGGTAACAGTGCTAGGCACCTGGGATAACATGGTAACAGTATTAGGCACCTGGGATAACATGGTAACAGTGTTAGGCACCAACTACCTGGATACACCTGGGATAACATGGTAACAGTGCTAGGCACCTGGGATAACATGGTAGCAGTGTTAGGTACCAACTACCTGGAGACACCTGGGATAACATGGTAACAGTGTTAGGCACCAACTACCTGGAGGCACCTGGGATAACATGGTAACAGTGTTAGGTACCAACTACCTGGAGACACCTGGGATAACATGGTAACAGGATTAGGCACCAACTACCTGGAGACACCTGGGATAACATGGTAACAGTGTTAGGCACCAACTACCTGGAGACACCTGGGATAACATGGTAACAGTATTAGGCACCAACTACCTGGAGACACCTGGGATAACATGGTAGCAGTGTTAGGCACCAACTACCTGGAGACACCTGGGATAACATGGTAACAGTTTTAGGCACCAACTACCTGGAGACACCTGGGATAACATGGTAACAGTGTTAGGCACCAACTACCTGGAGACACCTGGGATAACATGGTAACAGTGTTAGGCACCTGGGATAACATGGTAACAGTGTTAGGCACCTGGGATAACATGGTAGCAGTGTTAGGCACCAACTACCTGGAGACACCTGGGATAACATGGTAACAGTGTTAGGCACCAACTACCTGGATACACCTGGGATAACATGGTAACAGTGCTAGGCACCTGGGATAACATGGTAGCAGTGTTAGGTACCAACTACCTGGAGACACCTGGGATAACATGGTAACAGTTTTAGGCACCTGGGATAACATGGTAACAGGATTAGGCACCAACTACCTGGAGACACCTGGGATAACATGGTAACAGTGTTAGGCACCAACTACCTGGAGACACCTGGGATAACATGGTAGCAGTGTTAGGTACCAACTACCTGGAGACACCTGGGATAACATGGTAGCAGTGTTAGGCACCAACTACCTGGAGACACCTGGGATAACATGGTAACAGTGTTAGGCACCAACTACCTGGAGACACCTGGGATAACATGGTAGCAGTGTTAGGCACCAACTACCTGGAGACACCTGGGATAACATGGTAGCAGTGTTAGGCACCTGGGATAACATGGTAGCAGTGTTAGACACCTGGGATAACATGGTAACAGTGTTAGGCACCTGGGATAACATGGTAACAGTGTCAGGCACCAACTACCTGGAGACACCTGGGATAACATGGTAACAGTGTTAGGCACCAACTACCTGGAGACACCTGGGATAACATGGTAACAGTGTTAGGCACCAACTACCTGGAGACACCTGGGATAACATGGTAGCAGTGTTAGGCACCAACTACCTGGAGACACCTGGGATGACATGGTAACAGTTTTAGGCACCAACTACCTGGAGACACCTGGGATAACATGGTAACAGTGTTAGGCACCAACTACCTGGAGACACCTGGGATAACATGGTAACAGTGTTAGGCACCAACTACCTGGAGACACCTGGGATAACATGGTAACAGTGTTAGGCACCAACTACCTGGAGACACCTGGGATAACATGGTAACAGTGTTAGGCACCAACTACCTGGAGACACCTGGGATAACATGGTAACAGTGTTAGGTACCAACTACCTGGAGACACCTGGGATAACATGGTAGCAGTGTTAGGTACCAACTACCTGGAGACACCTGGGATAACATGGTAACAGTGTTAGGCACCTGGGATAACATGGTAACAGTGTAAGGCACCAACTACCTGGAGACACCTGGGATAACATGGTAACAGTGTTAGGCACCTGGGATAACATGGTAGCAGTGCTAGGCACCAACTACCTGGAGACACCTGGGATAACATGGTAACAGTGTTAGGCACCAACTACCTGGATACACCTGGGATAACATGGTAACAGTGCTAGGCACCTGGGATAACATGGTAACAGTATTAGGCACCTGGGATAACATGGTAACAGTGTTAGGCACCAACTACCTGGATACACCTGGGATAACATGGTAACAGTGCTAGGCACCTGGGATAACATTGTAGCAGTGTTAGGTACCAACTACCTGGAGACACCTGGGATAACATGGTAACAGTTTTAGGCACCTGGGATAACATGGTAACAGTATTAGGCACCAACTACCTGGAGACACCTGGGATAACATGGTAGCAGTATTAGGCACCAACTACCTGGGATAACATGGTAACAGTGTTAGGCACCAACTACCTGGAGACACCTGGGATAACATGGTAGCAGTGCTAGGTACCAACTGCCTGGGATAACATGGTAGCAGTGTTAGGCACCAACTACCTGGAGACACCTGGGATAACATGGTGGCAGTGTTAGGCACCAACTACCTGGAGACACCTGGGATAACATGGTAGCAGTGTTAGGCACCAACTACCTGGAGACACCTGGGATAATATGGTAGCAGTGTTAGGCACCAACTACCTGGAGACACCTGGGATAACATGGTAGCAGTGTTAGGCACCAACTACCTGGAGACACCTGGGATAACATGGTAGCAGTGTTAGGTACCAACTACCTGGAGACACCTGGGATAACATGTTAACAGTGTTAGGTACCAACTACCTGGAGACACCTGGGATAACATGGTAGCAGTGTTAGGCACCAACTACCTGGAGACACCTGGGATAACATGGTAACAGTGTTAGGCACCAACTACCTGGAGACACCTGGGATAACATGGTAACAGTGTTAGGCACCAACAACCTGAGACACCTGGGATAACATGGTAACAGTGCTAGGCACCTGGGATAACATGGTAACAGTATTAGGCACCTGGGATAACATGGTAACAGTGTTAGGCACCAACTACCTGGATACACCTGGGATAACATGGTAACAGTGCTAGGCACCTGGGATAACATGGTAGCAGTGTTAGGTACCAACTACCTGGAGACACCTGGGATAACATGGTAACAGTTTTAGGCACCTGGGATAACATGGTAACAGTGTTAGGTACCAACTACCTGGAGACACCTGGGATAACATGGTAACAGTATTAGGCACCAACTACCTGGAGACACCTGGGATAACATGGTAACAGTGTTAGGCACCAACTACCTGGAGACACCTGGGATAACATGGTAGCAGTGTTAGGCACCAACTACCTGGAGACACCTGGGATAACATGGTAGCAGTGTTAGGTACCAACTACCTGGAGACACCTGGGATAACATGGTAGCAGTGCTAGGCACCAACTACCTGGCGACACCTGGGATAACATGGTAGCAGTGTTAGGTACCAACTACCTGGAGACACCTGGGATAACATGGTAACAGTGCTAGGCACCAACTACCTGGCGACACCTGGGATAACATGGTAACAGTGCTAGGCACCAACTACCTGGAGACACCTGGGATAACATGGTAACAGTGTTAGGTACCAACTACCTGGAGACACCTGGGATACCATGGTAGCAGTGTTAGGTACCAACTACCTGGAGACACCTGGGATAACATGGTAGCAGTGTTAGGCACCTGGGATAACATGGTAACAGTGTTAGGTACCAACTACCTGGAGACACCTGGGATACCATGGTAGCAGTGTTAGGTACCAACAACCTGGAGACACCTGGGATAACATGGTAACAGTGTTAGGCACCTGGGATAACATGGTAACAGTGTTAGGCACCAACTACCTGGATACACCTGGGATAACATGGTAACAGTGCTAGGCACCTGGGATAACATGGTAACAGTGCTAGGCACCTGGGATAACATGGTAACAGTATTAGGCACCTGGGATAACATGGTAGCAGTGTTAGGTACCAACTACCTGGAGACACCTGGGATAACATGGTAACAGTTTTAGGCACCTGGGATAACATGGTAACAGTTTTAGGCACCAACTACCTGGAGACACCTGGGATAACATGGTAACAGTGTTAGGCACCAACTACCTGGAGACACCTGGGATAACATGGTAGCAGTGTTAGGTACCAACTACCTGGAGACACCTGGGATAACATGGTAGCAGTGTTAGGTACCAACTACCTGGAGACACCTGGGATAACATGGTAACAGTGCTAGGCACCAACTACCTGGCAACACCTGGGATAACATGGTAGCAGTGTTAGGTACCAACTACCTGGAGACACCTGGGATAACATGGTAACAGTGCTAGGCACCAACTACCTGGCGACACCTGGGATAACATGGTGACAGTGCTAGGCACCAACTACCTGGAGACACCTGGGATAACATGGTAACAGTGTTAGGCACCAACTTCCTGGAGACACCTGGGATAACATGGTAACAGTGTTAGGCACCAACTACCTGGAGACACCTGGGATAACATGGTAACAGTATTAGGCACCAACTACCTGGAGACACCTGGGATAACATGGTAGCAGTGTTAGGCACCAACTACCTGGAGACACCTGGGATAACATGGTAACAGTTTTAGGCACCAACTACCTGGAGACACCTGGGATAACATGGTAACAGTGTTAGGCACCAACTACCTGGAGACACCTGGGATAACATGGTAACAGTGTTAGGCACCTGGGATAACATGGTAACAGTGTTAGGCACCTGGGATAACATGGTAACAGTGTTAGGCACCAACTACCTGGAGACACCTGGGATAACATGGTAACAGTTTTAGGCACCTGGGATAACATGGTAACAGTGTTAGGCACCAACTACCTGGAGACACCTGGGATAACATGGTAACAGTGTTAGGCACCAACTACCTGGAGACACCTGGGATAACATGGTAGCAGTGTTAGGCACCAACTACCTGGAGACACCTGGGATAACATGGTAGCAGTGTTAGGCACCTGGGATAACATGGTAACAGTTTTAGGCACCAACTACCTGGAGACACCTGGGATACCATGGTAGCAGTGTTAGGTACCAACTACCTGGAGACACCTGGGATAACATGGTAACAGTGTTAGGCACCTGGGATAACATGGTAACAGTGTTAGGCACCAACTACCTGGATACACCTGGGATAACATGGTAACAGTGCTAGGCACCTGGGATAACATGGTAACAGTGCTAGGCACCTGGGATAACATGGTAACAGTATTAGGCACCTGGGATAACATGGTAGCAGTGTTAGGTACCAACTACCTGGAGACACCTGGGATAACATGGTAACAGTTTTAGGCACCTGGGATAACATGGTAACAGTTTTAGGCACCAACTACCTGGAGACACCTGGGATAACATGGTAACAGTGTTAGGCACCAACTACCTGGAGACACCTGGGATAACATGGTAGCAGTGTTAGGTACCAACTACCTGGAGACACCTGGGATAACATGGTAGCAGTGTTAGGTACCAACTACCTGGAGACACCTGGGATAACATGGTAACAGTGCTAGGCACCAACTACCTGGCAACACCTGGGATAACATGGTAGCAGTGTTAGGTACCAACTACCTGGAGACACCTGGGATAACATGGTAACAGTGCTAGGCACCAACTACCTGGCGACACCTGGGATAACAGTGCTAGGCACCAACTACCTGGAGACACCTGGGATAACATGGTAACAGTGTTAGGCACCAACTTCCTGGAGACACCTGGGATAACATGGTAACAGTGTTAGGCACCAACTACCTGGAGACACCTGGGATAACATGGTAACAGTATTAGGCACCAACTACCTGGAGACACCTGGGATAACATGGTAGCAGTGTTAGGCACCAACTACCTGGAGACACCTGGGATAACATGGTAACAGTTTTAGGCACCAACTACCTGGAGACACCTGGGATAACATGGTAACAGTGTTAGGCACCAACTACCTGGAGACACCTGGGATAACATGGTAACAGTGTTAGGCACCTGGGATAACATGGTAACAGTGTTAGGCACCTGGGATAACATGGTAACAGTGTTAGGCACCAACTACCTGGAGACACCTGGGATAACATGGTAACAGTTTTAGGCACCTGGGATAACATGGTAACAGTGTTAGGCACCAACTACCTGGAGACACCTGGGATAACATGGTAGCAGTGTTAGGCACCAACTACCTGGAGACACCTGGGATAACATGGTAGCAGTGTTAGGCACCTGGGATAACATGGTAACAGTTTTAGGCACCAACTACCTGGAGACACCTGGGATAACATGGTAACAGTGTTAGGCACCAACTACCTGGAGACACCTGGGATAACATGGTAGCAGTGTTAGGTACCAACTACCTGGAGACACCTGGGATAACATGGTAGCAGTGTTAGGTACCAACTACCTGGAGACACCTGGGATAACATGGTAACAGTGCTAGGCACCAACTACCTGGCGACACCTGGAATAACATGGTAGCAGTGTTAGGTACCAACTACCTGGAGACACCTGGGATAACATGGTAACAGTGCTAGGCACCAACTACCTGGCGACAGCTGGGATAACATGGTAACAGTGCTAGGCACCAACTACCTGGAGACACCTGGGATAACATGGTAACAGTGTTAGGCACCAACTTCCTGGAGACACCTGGGATAACATGGTAACAGTGTTAGGCACCAACTTCCTGGAGACACCTGGGATAACATGGTAACAGTGTTAGGCACCAACTACCTGGAGACACCTGGGATAACATGGTAACAGTGTTAGGCACCAACTACCTGGAGACACCTGGGATAACATGGTAACAGTGTTAGGCACCAACAACCTGAGACACCTGGGATAACATGGTAACAGTGCTAGGCACCTGGGATAACATGGTAACAGTATTAGGCACCTGGGATAACATGGTAACAGTGTTAGGCACCAACTACCTGGATACACCTGGGATAACATGGTAACAGTGCTAGGCACCTGGGATAACATGGTAGCAGTGTTAGGTACCAACTACCTGGAGACACCTGGGATAACATGGTAACAGTTTTAGGCACCTGGGATAACATGGTAACAGTGTTAGGTACCAACTACCTGGAGACACCTGGGATAACATGGTAACAGTATTAGGCACCAACTACCTGGAGACACCTGGGATAACATGGTAACAGTGTTAGGCACCAACTACCTGGAGACACCTGGGATAACATGGTAGCAGTGTTAGGCACCAACTACCTGGAGACACCTGGGATAACATGGTAGCAGTGTTAGGTACCAACTACCTGGAGACACCTGGGATAACATGGTAGCAGTGCTAGGCACCAACTACCTGGCGACACCTGGGATAACATGGTAGCAGTGTTAGGTACCAACTACCTGGAGACACCTGGGATAACATGGTAACAGTGCTAGGCACCAACTACCTGGCGACACCTGGGATAACATGGTAACAGTGCTAGGCACCAACTACCTGGAGACACCTGGGATAACATGGTAACAGTGTTAGGTACCAACTACCTGGAGACACCTGGGATACCATGGTAGCAGTGTTAGGTACCAACTACCTGGAGACACCTGGGATAACATGGTAGCAGTGTTAGGCACCTGGGATAACATGGTAACAGTGTTAGGTACCAACTACCTGGAGACACCTGGGATACCATGGTAGCAGTGTTAGGTACCAACAACCTGGAGACACCTGGGATAACATGGTAACAGTGTTAGGCACCTGGGATAACATGGTAACAGTGTTAGGCACCAACTACCTGGATACACCTGGGATAACATGGTAACAGTGCTAGGCACCTGGGATAACATGGTAACAGTGCTAGGCACCTGGGATAACATGGTAACAGTATTAGGCACCTGGGATAACATGGTAGCAGTGTTAGGTACCAACTACCTGGAGACACCTGGGATAACATGGTAACAGTTTTAGGCACCTGGGATAACATGGTAACAGTTTTAGGCACCAACTACCTGGAGACACCTGGGATAACATGGTAACAGTGTTAGGCACCAACTACCTGGAGACACCTGGGATAACATGGTAGCAGTGTTAGGTACCAACTACCTGGAGACACCTGGGATAACATGGTAGCAGTGTTAGGTACCAACTACCTGGAGACACCTGGGATAACATGGTAACAGTGCTAGGCACCAACTACCTGGCAACACCTGGGATAACATGGTAGCAGTGTTAGGTACCAACTACCTGGAGACACCTGGGATAACATGGTAACAGTGCTAGGCACCAACTACCTGGCGACACCTGGGATAACATGGTGACAGTGCTAGGCACCAACTACCTGGAGACACCTGGGATAACATGGTAACAGTGTTAGGCACCAACTTCCTGGAGACACCTGGGATAACATGGTAACAGTGTTAGGCACCAACTACCTGGAGACACCTGGGATAACATGGTAACAGTATTAGGCACCAACTACCTGGAGACACCTGGGATAACATGGTAGCAGTGTTAGGCACCAACTACCTGGAGACACCTGGGATAACATGGTAACAGTTTTAGGCACCAACTACCTGGAGACACCTGGGATAACATGGTAACAGTGTTAGGCACCAACTACCTGGAGACACCTGGGATAACATGGTAACAGTGTTAGGCACCTGGGATAACATGGTAACAGTGTTAGGCACCTGGGATAACATGGTAACAGTGTTAGGCACCAACTACCTGGAGACACCTGGGATAACATGGTAACAGTTTTAGGCACCTGGGATAACATGGTAACAGTGTTAGGCACCAACTACCTGGAGACACCTGGGATAACATGGTAACAGTGTTAGGCACCAACTACCTGGAGACACCTGGGATAACATGGTAGCAGTGTTAGGCACCAACTACCTGGAGACACCTGGGATAACATGGTAGCAGTGTTAGGCACCTGGGATAACATGGTAACAGTTTTAGGCACCAACTACCTGGAGACACCTGGGATACCATGGTAGCAGTGTTAGGTACCAACTACCTGGAGACACCTGGGATAACATGGTAACAGTGTTAGGCACCTGGGATAACATGGTAACAGTGTTAGGCACCAACTACCTGGATACACCTGGGATAACATGGTAACAGTGCTAGGCACCTGGGATAACATGGTAACAGTGCTAGGCACCTGGGATAACATGGTAACAGTATTAGGCACCTGGGATAACATGGTAGCAGTGTTAGGTACCAACTACCTGGAGACACCTGGGATAACATGGTAACAGTTTTAGGCACCTGGGATAACATGGTAACAGTTTTAGGCACCAACTACCTGGAGACACCTGGGATAACATGGTAACAGTGTTAGGCACCAACTACCTGGAGACACCTGGGATAACATGGTAGCAGTGTTAGGTACCAACTACCTGGAGACACCTGGGATAACATGGTAGCAGTGTTAGGTACCAACTACCTGGAGACACCTGGGATAACATGGTAACAGTGCTAGGCACCAACTACCTGGCAACACCTGGGATAACATGGTAGCAGTGTTAGGTACCAACTACCTGGAGACACCTGGGATAACATGGTAACAGTGCTAGGCACCAACTACCTGGCGACACCTGGGATAACAGTGCTAGGCACCAACTACCTGGAGACACCTGGGATAACATGGTAACAGTGTTAGGCACCAACTTCCTGGAGACACCTGGGATAACATGGTAACAGTGTTAGGCACCAACTACCTGGAGACACCTGGGATAACATGGTAACAGTATTAGGCACCAACTACCTGGAGACACCTGGGATAACATGGTAGCAGTGTTAGGCACCAACTACCTGGAGACACCTGGGATAACATGGTAACAGTTTTAGGCACCAACTACCTGGAGACACCTGGGATAACATGGTAACAGTGTTAGGCACCAACTACCTGGAGACACCTGGGATAACATGGTAACAGTGTTAGGCACCTGGGATAACATGGTAACAGTGTTAGGCACCTGGGATAACATGGTAACAGTGTTAGGCACCAACTACCTGGAGACACCTGGGATAACATGGTAACAGTTTTAGGCACCTGGGATAACATGGTAACAGTGTTAGGCACCAACTACCTGGAGACACCTGGGATAACATGGTAGCAGTGTTAGGCACCAACTACCTGGAGACACCTGGGATAACATGGTAGCAGTGTTAGGCACCTGGGATAACATGGTAACAGTTTTAGGCACCAACTACCTGGAGACACCTGGGATAACATGGTAACAGTGTTAGGCACCAACTACCTGGAGACACCTGGGATAACATGGTAGCAGTGTTAGGTACCAACTACCTGGAGACACCTGGGATAACATGGTAGCAGTGTTAGGTACCAACTACCTGGAGACACCTGGGATAACATGGTAACAGTGCTAGGCACCAACTACCTGGCGACACCTGGAATAACATGGTAGCAGTGTTAGGTACCAACTACCTGGAGACACCTGGGATAACATGGTAACAGTGCTAGGCACCAACTACCTGGCGACAGCTGGGATAACATGGTAACAGTGCTAGGCACCAACTACCTGGAGACACCTGGGATAACATGGTAACAGTGTTAGGCACCAACTTCCTGGAGACACCTGGGATAACATGGTAACAGTGTTAGGCACCAACTTCCTGGAGACACCTGGGATAACATGGTAACAGTGTTAGGCACATGGGATAACATGGTAACAGTGTTAGGCACCAACTACCTGGAGACACCTGGGATAACATGGTAACAGTGTTAGGCACCAACTACCTGGAGACACCTGGGATAACATGGTAACAGTGTTAGGCACCAACTACCTGGAGACACCTGGGATAACATGGTAGCAGTGTTAGGTACCAACTACCTGGAGACACCTGGGATAACATGGTAACAGTGTTAGGTACCATCTACCTGGAGACACCTGGGATAACATGGTAACAGTGTTAGGCACCAACTACCTGGAGACACCTGGGATAACATGGTAACAGTGTTAGGCACCAACTACCTGGAGACACCTGGGATAACATGGTAACAGTTTTAGGCACCAACTACCTGGAGACACCTGGGATAACATGGTAGCAGTGTTAGGTACCAACTACCTGGAGACACCTGGGATAACATGGTAGCAGTGTTAGGCACCAACTACCTGGAGACACCTGGGATAACATGGTAACAGTGTTAGGCACCAACTACCTGGAGACACCTGGGATAACATGGTAGCAGTGTTAGGCACCTGGGATAACATGGTAACAGTGTTAGGCACCAACTACCTGGAGACACCTGGGATAACATGGTAACAGTGTTAGGCATCAACTACCTGGAGACACCTGGGATAACATGGTAACAGTATTAGGCACCAACTACCTGGAGACACCTGGGATAACATGGTAGCAGTGTTAGGCACCAACTACCTGGAGACACCTGGGATAACATGGTAACAGTTTTAGGCACAAACTACCTGGAGACACCTGGGATAACATGGTAGCAGTGTTAGGTACCAACTACCTGGAGACACCTGGGATAACATGGTAACAGTGTTAGGCACCAACTACCTGGAGACACCTGGGATAACATGGTAACAGTGTTAGGCACCAACTACCCGGAGACACCTGGGATAACATGGTAACAGTGTTAGGCACCATCTACCTGGAGACACCTGGGATAACATGGTAACAGTGTTAGGCACCAACTACCTGGAGACACCTGGGATAACATGGTAACAGTGTTAGGCACCATCTACCTGGAGACACCTGGGATAACATGGTAACAGTGTTAGGCACCAACTTCCTGGAGACACCTGGGATAACATGGTAACAGTGTTAGGCACCTGGGATAACATGGTAACAGTGTTAGGTACCTGGGATAACATGGTAACAGTGTTAGGCACCTGGGATAACATGGTAACAGTTTTAGGCACCAACTACCTGGAGACACCTGGGATAACATGGTAACAGTGTTAGGCACCTGGGATAACATGGTAACAGTGTTAGGCACCTGGGATAACATGGTAGCAGTGTTAGGCACCTGGGATAACATGGTAACAGTGTTAGGCACCAACTACCTGGATACACCTGGGATAACATGGTAACAGTGCTAGGCACCTGGGATAACATGGTAGCAGTGTTAGGCACCAACTACCTGGAGACACCTGGGATAACATGGTAACAGTATTAGGCACCAACTACCTGGAGACACCTGGGATAACATGGTAACAGTGTTAGGCACCAACTACCTGGAGACACCTGGGATAACATGGTAGCAGTGTTAGGCACCAACTACCTGGAGACACCTGGGATAACATGGTAGCAGTGTTAGGCACCTGGGATAACATGGTAACAGTTTTAGGCACCAACTACCTGGCGACACCTGGGATAACATGGTAACAGTGCTAGGCACCAACTACCTGGAGACACCTGGGATAACATGGTAACAGTGTTAGGCACCAACTTCCTGGAGACACCTGGGATAACATGGTAACAGTGTTAGGCACCAACTACCTGGAGACACCTGGGATAACATGGTAACAGTATTAGGCACCAACTACCTGGAGACACCTGGGATAACATGGTAGCAGTGTTAGGCACCAACTACCTGGAGACACCTGGGATAACATGGTAACAGTTTTAGGCACCAACTACCTGGAGACACCTGGGATAACATGGTAACAGTGTTAGGCACCAACTACCTGGAGACACCTGGGATAACATGGTAACAGTGTTAGGCACCTGGGATAACATGGTAACAGTGTTAGGCACCAACTACCTGGATACACCTGGGATAACATGGTAACAGTGTTAGGCACCTGGGATAACATGGTAACAGTGTTAGGCACCTGGGATAACATGGTAGCAGTGTTAGGCACCTGGGATAACATGGTAACAGTGTTAGGCACCAACTACCTGGATACACCTGGGATAACATGGTAACAGTGCTAGGCACCTGGGATAACATGGTAGCAGTGTTAGGTACCAACTACCTGGAGACACCTGGGATAACATGGTAACAGTTTTAGGCACCTGGTATAACATGGTAACAGTATTAGGCACCAATTACCTGGAGACACCTGGGATAACATGGTAACAGTGTTAGGCACCAACTACCTGGAGACACCTGGGATAACATGGTAGCAGTGTTAGGCACCAACTACCTGGAGACACCTGGGATAACATGGTAGCAGTGTTAGGTACCAACTACCTGGAGACACCTGGGATAACATGGTAGCAGTGTTAGGCACCTGGGATAACATGGCAACAGTTTTAGGCACCAACTACCTGGAGACACCTGGGATAACATGGTAACAGTTTTAGGCACCAACTACCTGGAGACACCTGGGATAACATGGTAGCAGTGTTAGGTGCCAACTACCTGGAGACACCTGGGATAACATGGTAGCAGTGTTAGGCACCAACTACCTGGAGACACCTGGGATAACATGGTAACAGTGTTAGGCACCAACTACCTGGAGACACCTGGGATAACATGGTAGCAGTGTTAGGCACCTGGGATAACATGGTAACAGTGTTAGGCACCAACTACCTGGAGACACCTGGGATAACATGGTAACAGTGTTAGGCACCAACTACCTGGAGACACCTGGGATAACATGGTAACAGTGTTAGGCATCAACTACCTGGAGACACCTGGGATAACATGGTAGCAGTGTTAGGCACCAACTACCTGGAGACACCTGGGATAACATGGTAACAGTTTTAGGCACCAACTACCTGGAGACACCTGGGATAACATGGTAACAGTGTTAGGCACCAACTACCTGGAGACACCTGGGATAACATGGTAACAGTGCTAGGCACCTGGGATAACATGGTAACAGTGTTAGGCACCTGGGATAACATGGTAGCAGTGTTAGGCACCAACTACCTGGAGACACCTGGGATAACATGGTAACAGTGTTAGGCACCAACTACCTGGAGACACCTGGGATAACATGGTAACAGTGTTAGGCACCATCTACCTGGAGACACCTGGGATAACATGGTAGCAGTGTTAGGCACCAAGTACCTGGAGACACTTGGGATAACATGGTAACAGTGTTAGGCACCAACTACCTGGAGACACCTGGGATAACATGGTAGCAGTGTTAGGTACCAACTACCTGGAGACACCTGGGATAACATGGTAACAGTGCTAGGCACCTGGGATAACATGGTAACAGTGTTAGGTACCAACTACCTGGAGACACCTGGGATAACATGGTAACAGTGTTAGGCACCTGGGATAACATGGTAACAGTTTTAGGCACCAACTACCTGGAGACACCTGGGATAACATGGTAACAGTGCTAGGCACCTGGGATAACATGGTAACAGTGTTAGGTACCAACTACCTGGAGGCACCTGGGATAACATGGTAACAGTGTTAGGCACCAACTACCTGGAGACACCTGGGATAACATGGTAACAGTGTTAGGCACCAACTACCTGGATACACCTGGGATAACATGGTAACAGTGCTAGGCACCTGGGATAACATGGTAACAGTATTAGGCACCTGGGATAACATGGTAGCAGTGTTAGGTACCAACTACCTGGAGACACCTGGGATAACATGGTAACAGTTTTAGGCACCTGGGATAACATGGTAACAGTTTTAGGCACCAACTACCTGGAGACACCTGGGATAACATGGTAACAGTGTTAGGCACCAACTACCTGGAGACACCTGGGATAACATGGTAGCAGTGTTAGGTACCAACTACCTGGAGACACCTGGGATAACATGGTAGCAGTGTTAGGTACCAACTACCTGGAGACACCTGGGATAACATGGTAACAGTGCTAGGCACCAACTACCTGGCGACACCTGGTATAACATGGTGACAGTGTTAGGAACCAACTTCCTGGAGACACCTGGGATAACATGGTAACAGTGTTAGGCACCAACTACCTGGAGACACCTGGGATAACATGGTAACAGTATTAGGCACCAACTACCTGGAGACACCTGGGATAACATGGTAGCAGTGTTAGGCACCAACTACCTGGAGACACCTGGGATAACTTGGTAACAGTTTTAGGCACCAACTACCTGGAGACACCTGGGATAACATGGTAACAGTGTTAGGCACCAACTACCTGGAGACACCTGGGATAACATGGTAACAGTGTTAGGCACCTGGGATAACATGGTAACAGTGTTAGGCACCTGGGATAACATGGTAACAGTGTTAGGCACCAACTACCTGGATACACCTGGGATAACATGGTAACAGTGCTAGGCACCTGGGATAACATAGTAGCAGTGTTAGGTACCAACTACCTGGAGACACCTGGGATAACATGGTAACAGTTTTAGGCACCTGGGATAACATGGTAACAGTGTTAGGCACCAACTACCTGGAGACACCTGGGATAACATGGTAACAGTGTTAGGCACCAACTACCTGGAGACACCTGGGATAACATGGTAGCAGTGTTAGGCACCAACTACCTGGAGACACCTGGGATAACATGGTAGCAGTGTTAGGCACCTGGGATAACATGGTAACAGATTTAGGCACCAACTACCTGGACACACCTGGGATAACATGGTAACAGTGTTAGGCACCAACTACCTGGAGACACCTGGGATAACATGGTAGCAGTGTTAGGTACCAACTACCTGGAGACACCTGGGATAACATGGTAGCAGTGTTAGGTACCAACTACCTGGAGACACCTGGGATAACATGGTAACAGTGTTAGGCACCAACTACCTGGAGACACCTGGGATAACATGGTAACAGTGTTAGGCACCAACTACCTGGAGACACCTGGGATAACATGGTAGCAGTGTTAGGTACCAACTACCTGGAGACACCTGGGATAACATGGTAACAGTGTTAGGCACCAACTACCTGGAGACACCTGGGATAACATGGTAGCAGTGTTAGGTACCAACTACCTGGAGACACCTGGGATAACATGGTAACAGTGTTAGGTACCATCTACCTGGAGACACCTGGGATAACATGGTAACAGTGTTAGGCACCAACTACCTGGAGACACCTGGGATAACATGGTAACAGTGTTAGGCACCAACTACCTGGAGACACCTGGGATAACATGGTAACAGTTTTAGGCACCAACTACCTGGAGACACCTGGGATAACATGGTAGCAGTGTTAGGTACCAACTACCTGGAGACACCTGGGATAACATGGTAGCAGTGTTAGGCACCAACTACCTGGAGACACCTGGGATAACATGGTAACAGTGTTAGGCACCAACTACCTGGAGACACCTGGGATAACATGGTAGCAGTGTTAGGCACCTGGGATAACATGGTAACAGTGTTAGGCACCAACTACCTGGAGACACCTGGGATAACATGGTAACAGTGTTAGGCATCAACTACCTGGAGACACCTGGGATAACATGGTAACAGTATTAGGCACCAACTACCTGGAGACACCTGGGATAACATGGTAGCAGTGTTAGGCACCAACTACCTGGAGACACCTGGGATAACATGGTAACAGTTTTAGGCACAAACTACCTGGAGACACCTGGGATAACATGGTAGCAGTGTTAGGTACCAACTACCTGGAGACACCTGGGATAACATGGTAACAGTGTTAGGCACCAACTACCCGGAGACACCTGGGATAACATGGTAACAGTGTTAGGCACCAACTACCTGGAGACACCTGGGATAACATGGTAACAGTGTTAGGCACCTGGGATAACATGGTAACAGTGTTAGGCACCTGGGATAACATGGTAACAGTGTTAGGCACCTGGGATAACATGGTAGCAGTGTTAGGCACCTGGGATAACATGGTAGCAGTGTTAGGCACCTGGGATAACATGGTAACAGTGTTAGGCACCTGGGATAACATGGTAGCAGTGTTAGGCACCTGGGATAACATGGTAACAGTGTTAGGCACCTGGGATAACATGGTAGCAGTGTTAGGCACCTGGGATAACATGGTAACAGTGTTAGGCACCTGGGATAACATGGTAACAGTGTTAGGCACCTGGGATAACATGGTAGCAGTGTTAGGCACCTGGGATAACATGGTAACAGTGTTAGGCACCAACTACCTGGATACACCTGGGATAACATGGTAACAGTGCTAGGCACCTGGGATAACATGGTAGCAGTGTTAGGTACCAACTACCTGGAGACACCTGGGATAGCATGGTAACAGTGTTAGGCACCAACTACCTGGAGACACCTGGGATAACATGGTAGCAGTGTTAGGCACCAACTACCTGGAGACACCTGGGATAACATGGTAGCAGTGTTAGGCACCTGGGATAACATGGTAACAGTTTTAGGCACCAACTACCTGGAGACACCTGGGATAACATGGTAACAGTGTTAGGCACCAACTACCTGGAGACACCTGGGATAACATGGTAGCAGTGTTAGGTACCAACTACCTGGAGACACCTGGGATAACATGGTAGCAGTGTTAGGTACCAACTACCTGGAGACACCTGGGATAACATGGTAACAGTGCTAGGCACCAACTACCTGGCAACACCTGGGATAACATGGTAGCAGTGTTAGGTACCAACTACCTGGAGACACCTGGGATAACATGGTAACAGTGCTAGGCACCAACTACCTGGCGACACCTGGGATAACATGGTGACAGTGCTAGGCACCAACTACCTGGAGACACCTGGGATAACATGGTAACAGTGTTAGGCACCAACTTCCTGGAGACACCTGGGATAACATGGTAACAGTTTTAGGCACCAACTACCTGGAGACACCTGGGATAACATGGTAACAGTGTTAGGCACCAACTACCTGGAGACACCTGGGATAACATGGTAACAGTGTTAGGCACCTGGGATAACATGGTAGCAGTGTTAGGCACCTGGGATAACATGGTAACAGTGTTAGGCACCTGGGATAACATGGTAGCAGTGTTAGGCACCTGGGATAACATGGTAACAGTGTTAGGCACCAACTACCTGGATACACCTGGGATAACATGGTAACAGTGCTAGGCACCATCTACCTGGATACACCTGGGATAACATGGTAACAGTGCTAGGCACCAACTACCTGGAGACACCTGGGATAACATGGTAGCAGTGTTAGGTACCAACTACCTGGAGACACCTGGGATAACATGGTAGCAGTGTTAGGTACCAACTACCTGGAGACACCTGGGATAACATGGTAGCAGTGTTAGGTACCAACTACCTGGAGACACCTGGGATAACATGGTAACAGTGCTAGGCACCAACTACCTGGCAACACCTGGGATAACATGGTAGCAGTGTTAGGTACCAACTACCTGGAGACACCTGGGATAACATAGTAGCAGTGTTAGGTACCAACTACCTGGAGACACCTGGGATAACATGGTAACAGTGTTAGGCACCTGGGATAACATAGTAGCAGTGTTAGGTACCAACTACCTGGAGACACCTGGGATAACATGGTAACAGTTTTAGGCACCTGGGATAACATGGTAACAGTGTTAGGCACCAACTACCTGGAGACACCTGGGATAACATGGTAACAGTGTTAGGCACCAACTACCTGGAGACACCTGGGATAACATGGTAGCAGTGTTAGGCACCAACTACCTGGAGACACCTGGGATAACATGGTAGCAGTGTTAGGCACCTGGGATAACATGGTAACAGTTTTAGGCACCAACTACCTGGAGACACCTGGGATAACATGGTAACAGTGTTAGGCACCAACTACCTAGAGACACCTGGGATAACATGGTAGCAGTGTTAGGCACCAACTACCTGGAGACACCTGGGATAACATGGTAGCAGTGTTAGGCACCAACTACCTGGAGACACCTGGGATAACATGGTAACAGTGCTAGGCACCAACTACCTGGAGACACCTGGGATAACATGGTAACAGTGTTAGGTACCAACTACCTGGAGACACCTGGGATAACATGGTAACAGTGTTAGGCACCAACTACCTGGAGACACCTGGGATAACATGGTAGCAGTGTTAGGCACCAACTACCTGGAGACACCTGGGATAACATGGTAACAGTGTTAGGTACCATCTACCTGGAGACACCTGGGATAACATGGTAACAGTGTTAGGCACCAACTACCTGGAGACACCTGGGATAACATGGTAACATTGTTAGGCACCAA
Source organism: Salvelinus fontinalis (assembly GCF_029448725.1). Lineage (NCBI taxonomy): Eukaryota > Metazoa > Chordata > Actinopteri > Salmoniformes > Salmonidae > Salvelinus > Salvelinus fontinalis. The sequence continues at coordinate 56,282,083 of NC_074676.1, forward strand.
CTACCTGGAGACACCTGGGATAACATGGTAACAGTTTTAGGCACCAACTACCTGGAGACACCTGGGATAACATGGTAGCAGTGTTAGGCACCAACTACCTGGAGACACCTGGGATAACATGGTAGCAGTGTTAGGCACCAACTACCTGGAGACACCTGGGATAACATGGTAACAGTGTTAGGCACCAACTACCTGGAGACACCTGGGATAACATGGTAGCAGTGTTAGGCACCTGGGATAACATGGTAACAGTGTTAGGCACCAACTACCTGGAGACACCTGGGATAACATGGTAACAGTGTTAGGCATCAACTACCTGGAGACACCTGGGATAACATGGTAACAGTATTAGGCACCAACTACCTGGAGACACCTGGGATAACATGGTAGCAGTGTTAGGCACCAACTACCTGGAGACACCTGGGATAACATGGTAGCAGTGTTAGGCACCTGGGATAACATGGTAACAGTTTTAGGCACCAACTACCTGGAGACACCTGGGATAACATGGTAACAGTGTTAGGCACCAACCACCTGGAGACACCTGGGATAACATGGTAGCAGTGTTAGGCACCAACTACCTGGAGACACCTGGGATAACATGGTAGCAGTGTTAGGCACCAACTACCTGGAGACACCTGGGATAACATGGTAACAGTGCTAGGCACCAACTACCTGGAGACACCTGGGATAACATGGTAACAGTGTTAGGTACCAACTACCTGGAGACACCTGGGATAACATGGTAACAGTGTTAGGCACCAACTACCTGGAGACACCTGGGATAACATGGTAGCAGTGTTAGGCACCAACTACCTGGAGACACCTGGGATAACATGGTAACAGTGTTAGGCATCAACTACCTGGAGACACCTGGGATAACATGGTAACAGTTTTAGGCACCAACTACCTGGAGACACCTGGGATAACATGGTAACAGTGTTAGGCACCAACTACCTGGAGACACCTGGGATAACATGGTAGCAGTGTTAGGTACCAACTACCTGGAGACACCTGGGATAACATGGTAGCAGTGTTAGGTACCAACTACCTGGAGACACCTGGGATAACATGGTAACAGTGCTAGGCACCAACTACCTGGCAACACCTGGGATAACATGGTAGCAGTGTTAGGTACCAACTACCTGGAGACACCTGGGATAACATGGTAACAGTGCTAGGCACCAACTACCTGGCGACACCTGGGATAACATGGTGACAGTGCTAGGCACCAACTACCTGGAGACACCTGGGATAACATGGTAACAGTGTTAGGCACCAACTTCCTGGAGACACCTGGGATAACATGGTAACAGTTTTAGGCACCAACTACCTGGAGACACCTGGGATAACATGGTAACAGTGTTAGGCACCAACTACCTGGAGACACCTGGGATAACATGGTAACAGTGTTAGGCACCTGGGATAACATGGTAACAGTGTTAGGCACCTGGGATAACATGGTAGCAGTGTTAGGCACCTGGGATAACATGGTAACAGTGTTAGGCACCAACTACCTGGATACACCTGGGATAACATGGTAACAGTGCTAGGCACCTGGGATAACATAGTAGCAGTGTTAGGTACCAACTACCTGGAGACACCTGGGATAACATGGTAGCAGTGTTAGGCACCAATTACCTGGAGACACCTGGGATAACATGGTAGCAGTGTTAGGTACCAACTACCTGGAGACACCTGGGATAACATGGTAACAGTTTTAGGCACCTGGGATAACATGGTAACAGTATTAGGCACCAATTACCTGGAGACACCTGGGATAACATGGTAACAGTGTTAGGCACCAACTACCTGGAGACACCTGGGATAACATGGTAGCAGTGTTAGGCACCAACTACCTGGAGACACCTGGGATAACATGGTAGCAGTGTTAGGCACCTGGGATAACATGGCAACAGTTTTAGGCACCAACTACCTGGAGACACCTGGGATAACATGGTAACAGTGTTAGGCACCAACTACCTGGAGACACCTGGGATAACATGGTAGCAGTGTTAGGTACCAACTACCTGGAGACACCTGGGATAACATGGTAGCAGTGTTAGGTACCAACTACCTGGAGACACCTGGGATAACATGGTAGCAGTGTTAGGTACCAACTACCTGGAGACACCTGGGATAACATGGTAACAGTGCTAGGCACCAACTACCTGGAGACACCTGGGATACCATGGTAACAGTGTTAGGCACCTGGGATAACGTGGTAACAGTGTTAGGCACCACTCTACCTGGAGACACCTGGGATAACATGGTAACAGTGTTAGGCACCAACTACCTGGAGACACCTGGGATAACATGGTAGCAGTGTTAGGCACCAACTACCTGGAGACACCTGGGATAACATGGTAGCAGTGTTAGGCACCAACTACCTGGAGACACCTGGGATAACATGGTAACAGTGCTAGGCACCAACTACCTGGAGACACCTGGGATAACATGGTAGCAGTGTTAGGCACCTGGGATAACATGGTAACAGTATTAGGCACCTGGGATAACATGGTAACAGTGTTAGGCACCAACTACCTGGATACACCTGGGATAACATGGTAACAGTGCTAGGCACCTGGGATAACATGGTAGCAGTGTTAGGTACCAACTACCTGGAGACACCTGGGATAACATGGTAACAGTTTTAGGTACCTGGGATAACATGGTAACAGTATTAGGCACCAACTACCTGGAGACACCTGGGATAACATGGTAGCAGTGTTAGGCACCAACTACCTGGGATAACATGGTAGCAGTGTTAGGCACCAACTACCTGGAGACACCTGGGATAACATGGTAGCAGTGCTAGGTACCAACTGCCTGGGATAACATGGTAGCAGTGTTAGGCACCAACTACCTGGAGACACCTGGGATAACATGGTAGCAGTGTTAGGCACCAACTACCTGGAGACACCTGGGATAACATGGTAGCAGTGTTAGGCACCAACTACCTGGAGACACCTGGGATAATATGGTAGCAGTGTTAGGCACCAACTACCTGGAGACACCTGGGATAACATGGTAGCAGTGTTAGGCACCAACTACCTGGAGACACCTGGGATAACATGGTAGCAGTGTTAGGTACCAACTACCTGGAGACACCTGGGATAACATGGTAACAGTGTTAGGTACCAACTACCTGGAGACACCTGGGATAACATGGTAGCAGTGTTAGGCACCAACTACCTGGAGACACCTGGGATAACATGGTAACAGTGTTAGGCACCAACTACCTGGAGACACCTGGGATAACATGGTAACAGTGTTAGGCACCAACAACCTGAGACACCTGGGATAACATGGTAACAGTGCTAGGCACCTGGGATAACATGGTAACAGTATTAGGCACCTGGGATAACATGGTAACAGTGTTAGGCACCAACTACCTGGATACACCTGGGATAACATGGTAACAGTGCTAGGCACCTGGGATAACATGGTAGCAGTGTTAGGTACCAACTACCTGGAGACACCTGGGATAACATGGTAACAGTTTTAGGTACCAACTACCTGGAGACACCTGGGATAACATGGTAACAGTTTTAGGCACCTGGGATAACATGGTAACAGTGTTAGGTACCAACTACCTGGAGACACCTGGGATAACATGGTAACAGTGTTAGGCACCAACTACCTGGAGACACCTGGGATAACATGGTAGCAGTGTTAGGCACCAACTACCTGGAGACACCTGGGATAACATGGTAGCAGTGTTAGGTACCAACTACCTGGCGACACCTGGGATAACATGGTAGCAGTGTTAGGTACCAACTACCTGGAGACACCTGGGATAACATGGTAACAGTGTTAGGCACCAACTACCTGGAGACACCTGGGATAACATGGTAACAGTGTTAGGCACCTGGGATAACATGGTAACAGTGTTAGGCACCTGGGATAACATGGTAGCAGTGTTAGGCACCTGGGATAACATGGTAACAGTGTTAGGCACCAACTACCTGGATACACCTGGGATAACATGGTAACAGTGCTAGGCACCTGGGATAACATAGTAGCAGTGTTAGGTACCAACTACCTGGAGACACCTGGGATAACATGGTAGCAGTGTTAGGCACCAATTACCTGGAGACACCTGGGATAACATGGTAGCAGTGTTAGGTACCAACTACCTGGAGACACCTGGGATAACATGGTAACAGTTTTAGGCACCTGGGATAACATGGTAACAGTATTAGGCACCAATTACCTGGAGACACCTGGGATAACATGGTAACAGTGTTAGGCACCAACTACCTGGAGACACCTGGGATAACATGGTAGCAGTGTTAGGCACCAACTACCTGGAGACACCTGGGATAACATGGTAGCAGTGTTAGGCACCTGGGATAACATGGCAACAGTTTTAGGCACCAACTACCTGGAGACACCTGGGATAACATGGTAGCAGTGTTAGGTACCAACTACCTGGAGACACCTGGGATAACATGGTAGCAGTGTTAGGTACCAACTACCTGGAGACACCTGGGATAACATGGTAGCAGTGTTAGGTACCAACTACCTGGAGACACCTGGGATAACATGGTAACAGTGCTAGGCACCAACTACCTGGAGACACCTGGGATACCATGGTAACAGTGTTAGGCACCTGGGATAACGTGGTAACAGTGTTAGGCACCACTCTACCTGGAGACACCTGGGATAACATGGTAACAGTGTTAGGCACCAACTACCTGGAGACACCTGGGATAACATGGTAGCAGTGTTAGGCACCAACTACCTGGAGACACCTGGGATAACATGGTAGCAGTGTTAGGCACCAACTACCTGGAGACACCTGGGATAACATGGTAACAGTGCTAGGCACCAACTACCTGGAGACACCTGGGATAACATGGTAGCAGTGTTAGGCACCTGGGATAACATGGTAACAGTATTAGGCACCTGGGATAACATGGTAACAGTGTTAGGCACCAACTACCTGGATACACCTGGGATAACATGGTAACAGTGCTAGGCACCTGGGATAACATGGTAGCAGTGTTAGGTACCAACTACCTGGAGACACCTGGGATAACATGGTAACAGTTTTAGGCACCTGGGATAACATGGTAACAGTATTAGGCACCAACTACCTGGAGACACCTGGGATAACATGGTAGCAGTGTTAGGCACCAACTACCTGGGATAACATGGTAGCAGTGTTAGGCACCAACTACCTGGAGACACCTGGGATAACATGGTAGCAGTGCTAGGTACCAACTGCCTGGGATAACATGGTAGCAGTGTTAGGCACCAACTACCTGGAGACACCTGGGATAACATGGTAGCAGTGTTAGGCACCAACTACCTGGAGACACCTGGGATAACATGGTAGCAGTGTTAGGCACCAACTACCTGGAGACACCTGGGATAATATGGTAGCAGTGTTAGGCACCAACTACCTGGAGACACCTGGGATAACATGGTAGCAGTGTTAGGCACCAACTACCTGGAGACACCTGGGATAACATGGTAGCAGTGTTAGGTACCAACTACCTGGAGACACCTGGGATAACATGGTAACAGTGTTAGGTACCAACTACCTGGAGACACCTGGGATAACATGGTAGCAGTGTTAGGCACCAACTACCTGGAGACACCTGGGATAACATGGTAACAGTGTTAGGCACCAACTACCTGGAGACACCTGGGATAACATGGTAACAGTGTTAGGCACCAACAACCTGAGACACCTGGGATAACATGGTAACAGTGCTAGGCACCTGGGATAACATGGTAACAGTATTAGGCACCTGGGATAACATGGTAACAGTGTTAGGCACCAACTACCTGGATACACCTGGGATAACATGGTAACAGTGCTAGGCACCTGGGATAACATGGTAGCAGTGTTAGGTACCAACTACCTGGAGACACCTGGGATAACATGGTAACAGTTTTAGGTACCAACTACCTGGAGACACCTGGGATAACATGGTAACAGTTTTAGGCACCTGGGATAACATGGTAACAGTGTTAGGTACCAACTACCTGGAGACACCTGGGATAACATGGTAACAGTGTTAGGCACCAACTACCTGGAGACACCTGGGATAACATGGTAGCAGTGTTAGGCACCAACTACCTGGAGACACCTGGGATAACATGGTAGCAGTGTTAGGTACCAACTACCTGGAGACACCTGGGATAACATGGTAGTAGTGCTAGGCACCAACTACCTGGCGACACCTGGGATAACATGGTAGCAGTGTTAGGTACCAACTACCTGGAGACACCTGGGATAACATGGTAACAGTGTTAGGCACCAACTACCTGGAGACACCTGGGATAACATGGTAACAGTGCTAGGCACCAACTACCTGGAGACACCTGGGATAACATGGTAACAGTGTTAGGCACCAACTACCTGGAGACACCTGGGATAACATGGTAACAGTGTTAGGCACCAACTTCCTGGAGACACCTGGGATAACATGGTAACAGTGTTAGGCACCAACTACCTGGAGACACCTGGGATAACATGGTAACAGTGTTAGGCACCAACTACCTGGAGACACCTGGGATAACATGGTAACAGTATTAGGCACCAACTACCTGGAGACACCTGGGATAACATGGTAACAGTGTTAGGCACCAACTACCTGGAGACACCTGGGATAACATGGTAACAGTGTTAGGCACCTGGGATAACATGGTAACAGTGTTAGGCACCTGGGATAACATGGTAACAGTGTTAGGCACCAACTACCTGGATACACCTGGGATAACATGGTAACAGTGCTAGGCACCTGGGATAACATAGTAGCAGTGTTAGGTACCAACTACCTGGAGACACCTGGGATAACATGGTAACAGTTTTAGGCACCTGGGATAACATGGTAACAGTGTTAGGCACCAACTACCTGGAGACACCTGGGATAACATGGTAACAGTGTTAGGACCAACTACCTGGAGACACCTGGGATAACATGGTAGCAGTGTTAGGCACCAACTACCTGGAGACACCTGGGATAACATGGTAGCAGTGTTAGGCACCTGGGATAACATGGTAACAGTTTTAGGCACCAACTACCTGGAGACACCTGGGATAACATGGTAACAGTGTTAGGCACCAACTACCTGGAGACACCTGGGATAACATGGTAGCAGTGTTAGGTACCAACTACCTGGAGACACCTGGGATAACATGGTAGCAGTGTTAGGTACCAACTACCTGGAGACACCTGGGATAACATGGTAACAGTGTTAGGTACCAACTACCTGGAGACACCTGGGATAACATGGTAACAGTGTTAGGCACCAACTACCTGGAGACACCTGGGATAACATGGTAACAGTTTTAGGTACCAACTACCTGGAGACACCTGGGATAACATGGTAACAGTGTTAGGCACCTGGGATAACATGGTAACAGTGCTAGGCACCTGGGATAACATGGTAACAGTGCTAGGCACCTGGGATAACATGGTAACAGTATTAGGCACCTGGGATAACATGGTAACAGTGTTAGGCACCAACTACCTGGAGACACCTGGGATAACATGGTAGCAGTGTTAGGTACCAACTACCTGGAGACACCTGGGATAACATGGTAACAGTTTTAGGCACCTGGGATAACATGGTAACAGTATTAGGCACCAACTACCTGGAGACACCTGGGATAACATGGTAACAGTGTTAGGCACCAACTACCTGGAGACACCTGGGATAACATGGTAGCAGTGTTAGGCACCAACTACCTGGAGACACCTGGGATAACATGGTAGCAGTGTTAGGCACCTGGGATAACATGGTAACAGTTTTAGGCACCAACTACCTGGAGACACCTGGGATAACATGGTAACAGTGTTAGGCACCAACTACCTGGAGACACCTGGGATAACATGGTAGCAGTGTTAGGTACCAACTACCTGGAGACACCTGGGATAACATGGTAGCAGTGTTAGGTACCAACTACCTGGAGACACCTGGGATAACATGGTAACAGTGCTAGGCACCAACTACCTGGCGACACCTGGGATAACATGGTAGCAGTGTTAGGTACCAACTACCTGGAGACACCTGGGATAACATGGTAACAGTGCTAGGCACCAACTACCTGGCGACACCTGGGATAACATGGTAACAGTGCTAGGCACCAACTACCTGGAGACACCTGGGATAACATGGTAACAGTGTTAGGCACCAACTACCTGGAGACACCTGGGATAACATGGTAACAGTGTTAGGCACCTGGGATAACATGGTAACAGTGTTAGGCACCTGGGATAACATGGGAACAGTGTTAGGCACCAACTACCTGGATACACCTGGGATAACATGGTAACAGTGCTAGGCACCTGGGATAACATGGTAGCAGTGTTAGGTACCAACTACCTGGAGACACCTGGGATAACATGGTAACAGTTTTAGGCACCTGGGATAACATGGTAACAGTGTTAGGCACCAACTACCTGGAGACACCTGGGATAACATGGTAGCAGTGTTAGGCACCAACTACCTGGAGACACCTGGGATAACATGGTAGCAGTGTTAGGCACCTGGGATAACATGGTAACAGTTTTAGGCACCAACTACCTGGAGACACCTGGGATAACATGGTAACAGTGTTAGGCACCAACTACCTGGAGACACCTGGGATAACATGGTAGCAGTGTTAGGTACCAACTACCTGGAGACACCTGGGATAACATGGTAGCAGTGTTAGGTACCAACTACCTGGAGACACCTGGGATAACATGGTAACAGTGCTAGGCACCAACTACCTGGCGACACCTGGAATAACATGGTAGCAGTGTTAGGTACCAACTACCTGGAGACACCTGGGATAACATGGTAACAGTGCTAGGCACCAACTACCTGGCGACACCTGGGATAACATGGTAACAGTGCTAGGCACCAACTACCTGGAGACACCTGGGATAACATGGTAACAGTTTTAGGCACCTGGGATAACATGGTAACAGTTTTAGGCACCAACTACCTGGAGACACCTGGGATAACATGGTAACAGTGTTAGGCACCAACTACCTGGAGACACCTGGGATAACATGGTAACAGTGTTAGGCACCAACTACCTGGAGACACCTGGGATAACATGGTAGCAGTGTTAGGTACCAACTACCTGGAGACACCTGGGATAACATGGTAGCAGTGTTAGGTACCAACTACCTGGAGACACCTGGGATAACATGGTAACAGTGCTAGGCACCAACTACCTGGAGACACCTGGGATAACATGGTAACAGTGTTAGGCACCAACTACCTGGAGACACCTGGGATAACATGGTAACAGTTTTAGGCACCTGGGATAACATGGTAACAGTGTTAGGCACCAACTACCTGGAGACACCTGGGATAACATGGTAGCAGTGTTAGGTACCAACTACCTGGAGACACCTGGGATAACATGGTAGCAGTGTTAGGTACCAACTACCTGGAGACACCTGGGATAACATGGTAACAGTGCTAGGCACCAACTACCTGGCGACACCTGGAATAACATGGTAGCAGTGTTAGGTACCAACTACCTGGAGACACCTGGGATAACATGGTAACAGTGCTAGGCACCAACTACCTGGCGACACCTGGGATAACATGGTAACAGTGCTAGGCACCAACTACCTGGAGACACCTGGGATAACATGGTAACAGTGTTAGGCACCAACTACCTGGAGACACCTGGGATAACATGGTAGCAGTGTTAGGCACCAACTACCTGGAGACACCTGGGATAACATGGTAGCAGTGTTAGGCACCTGGGATAACATGGTAACAGTTTTAGGCACCAACTACCTGGAGACACCTGGGATAACATGGTAACAGTGTTAGTCACCTGGGATAACATGGTAACAGTGTTAGGCACCAACTACCTGGATACACCTGGGATAACATGGTAACAGTGCTAGGCACCTGGGATAACATGGTAACAGTATTAGGCACCTGGGATAACATGGTAGCAGTGTTAGGTACCAACTACCTGGAGACACCTGGGATAACATGGTAACAGTTTTAGGCACCAACTACCTGGAGACACCTGGGATAACATGGTAACAGTGTTAGGCACCAACTACCTGGAGACACCTGGGATAACATGGTAGCAGTGTTAGGTACCAACTACCTGGAGACACCTGGGATAACATGGTAGCAGTGTTAGGCACCAACTTCCTGGAGACACCTGGGATAACATGGTAACAGTGTTAGGCACCAACTACCTGGAGACACCTGGGATAACATGGTAACAGTATTAGGCACCAACTACCTGGAGACACCTGGGATAACATGGTAGCAGTGTTAGGCACCAACTACCTGGAGACACCTGGGATAACATGGTAACAGTTTTAGGCACCAACTACCTGGAGACACCTGGGATAACATGGTAACAGTGTTAGGCACCAACTACCTGGAGACACCTGGGATAACATGGTAACAGTGTTAGGCACCTGGGATAACATGGTAACAGTGTTAGGCACCTGGGATAACATGGTAACAGTGTTAGGCACCAACTACCTGGATACACCTGGGATAACATGGTAACAGTGCTAGGCACCTGGGAAAACATAGTAGCAGTGTTAGGTACCAACTACCTGGAGACACCTGGGATAACATGGTAACAGTTTTAGGCACCTGGGATAACATGGTAACAGTGTTAGGCACCAACTACCTGGAGACACCTGGGATAACATGGTAACAGTGTTAGGCACCAACTACCTGTAGACACCTGGGATAACATGGTAGCAGTGTTAGGCACCAACTACCTGGAGACACCTGGGATAACATGGTAGCAGTGTTAGGCACCTGGGATAACATGGTAACAGTTTTAGGCACCAACTACCTGGAGACACCTTGGATAACATGGTAACAGTGTTAGGCACCAACTACCTGGAGACACCTGGGATAACATGGTAGCAGTGTTAGGCACCTGGGATAACATGGTAACAGTTTTAGGCACCAACTACCTGGAGACACCTGGGATAACATGGTAACAGTGCTAGGCACCAAATACCTGGAGACACCTGGGATAACATGGTAACAGTTTTAGGCACCAACTACCTGGAGACACCTGGGATAACATGGTAGCAGTGTTAGGTACCAACTAACTGGAGACACCTGGGATAACATGGTAGCAGTGTTAGGCACCAACTACCTGGAGACACCTGGGATAACATGGTAACAGTATTAGGTACCAACTACCTGGAGACACCTGGGATAACATGGTAGCAGTGTTAGGCACCAACTACCTGGAGACACCTGGGATAACATGGTAGCAGTGTTAGGTACCAACTACCTGGAGACACCTGGGATAACATGGTAGCAGTGTTAGGTACCAACTACCTGGAGACACCTGGGATAACATGGTAACAGTGCTAGGCACCAACTACCTGGCGACACCTGGAATAACATGGTAGCAGTGTTAGGTACCAACTACCTGGAGACACCTGGGATAACATGGTAACAGTGCTAGGCACCAACTACCTGGTGACACCTGGGATAACATGGTAACAGTGCTAGGCACCAACTACCTGGAGACACCTGGGATAACATGGTAACAGTGTTAGGCACCAACTACCTGGAGACACCTGGGATAACATGGTAGCAGTGTTAGGCACCAACTACCTGGAGACACCTGGGATAACATGGTAGCAGTGTTAGGCACCTGGGATAACATGGTAACAGTGGGATAACATGGTAACAGTTTTAGGCACCAACTACCTGGAGACACCTGGGATAACATGGTAACAGTGTTAGGCACCAACTACCTGGAGACACCTGGGATAACATGGTAGCAGTGTTAGGTACCAACTACCTTGAGACACCTGGGATAACATGGTAGCAGTGTTAGGTACCAACTACCTGGAGACACCTGGGATAACATGGTAACAGTGCTAGGCACCAACTACCTGGCGACACCTGGAATAACATGGTAGCAGTGTTAGGTACCAACTACCTGGAGACACCTGGGATAACATGGTAACAGTGCTAGGCACCAACTACCTGGCGACACCTGGGATAACATGGTAACAGTGTTAGGCACCAACTTCCTGGAGACACCTGGGATAACATGGTAGCAGTGTTAGGCACCAACTACCTGGAGACACCTGGGATAACATGGTAACAGTGTTAGGCACCAACTACCTGGAGACACCTGGGATAACATGGTAACAGTGTTAGGCACCAACTACCTGGAGACACCTGGGATAACATGGTAGCAGTGTTAGGTACCAACTACCTGGAGACACCTGGGATAACATGGTAACAGTGTTAGGTACCATCTACCTGGAGACACCTGGGATAACATGGTAACAGTGTTAGGCACCAACTACCTGGAGACACCTGGGATAACATGGTAACAGTGTTAGGCACCTGGGATAACATGGTAACAGTGTTAGGCACCAACTACCTGGAGACACCTGGGATAACATGGTAACAGTATTAGGCACCAACTACCTGGAGACACCTGGGATAACATGGTAACAGTGTTAGGTACCAACTACCTGGAGACACCTGGGATAACATGGTAACAGTTTTAGGCACCAACTACCTGGAGACACCTGGGATAACATGGTAGCAGTGTTAGGTACCAACTACCTGGAGACACCTGGGATAACATGGTAGCAGTGTTAGGCACCAACTACCTGGAGACACCTGGGATAACATGGTAGCAGTGTTAGGTACCAACTACCTGGAGACACCTGGGATAACATGGTAGCAGTGTTAGGCACCTGGGATAACATGGTAACAGTGTTAGGCACCAACTACCTGGAGACACCTGGGATAACATGGTAACAGTGTTAGGCACCAACTACCTGGAGACACCTGGGATAACATGGTAACAGTGTTAGGCATCAACTACCTGGAGACACCTGGGATAACATGGTAGCAGTGTTAGGCACCAACTACCTGGAGACACCTGGGATAGCATGGTAACAGTATTAGGCACCAACTACCTGGAGACACCTGGGATAACATGGTAGCAGTGTTAGGCACCAACTACCTGGAGACACCTGGGATAACATGGTAACAGTGTTAGGCACCAACTACCTGGAGACACCTGGGATAACATGGTAACAGTGTTAGGCACCAACTACCTGGAGACACCTGGGATAACATGGTAGCAGTGTTAGGTACCAACTACCTGGAGACACCTGGGATAACATGGTAACAGTGTTAGGCACCAACTACCTGGAGACACCTGGGATAACATGGTAACAGTGTTAGGCACCAACTACCTGGAGACACCTGGGATAACATGGTAACAGTATTAGGCACCAACTACCTGGAGACACCTGGGATAACATGGTAGCAGTGCTAGGCACCTGGGATAACATGGTAACAGTGCTAGGCACCTGGGATAACATGGTAACAGTATTAGGCACCTGGGATAACATGGTAGCAGTGTTAGGTACCAACTACCTGGAGACACCTGGGATAACATGGTAACAGTTTTAGGCACCTGGGATAACATGGTAACAGTTTTAGGCACCAACTACCTGGAGACACCTGGGATAACATGGTAACAGTGTTAGGCACCAACTACCTGGAGACACCTGGGATAACATGGTAGCAGTGTTAGGTACCAACTACCTGGAGACACCTGGGATAACATGGTAGCAGTGTTAGGTACCAACTACCTGGAGACACCTGGGATAACATGGTAACAGTGCTAGGCACCAACTACCTGGCAACACCTGGGATAACATGGTAGCAGTGTTAGGTACCAACTACCTGGAGACACCTGGGATAACATGGTAACAGTGCTAGGCACCAACTACCTGGCGACACCTGGGATAACATGGTGACAGTGCTAGGCACCAACTACCTGGAGACACCTGGGATAACATGGTAACAGTGTTAGGCACCAACTTCCTGGAGACACCTGGGATAACATGGTAGCAGTGTTAGGCACCAACTACCTGGAGACACCTGGGATAACATGGTAACAGTATTAGGCACCAACTACCTGGAGACACCTGGGATAACATGGTAGCAGTGTTAGGCACCAACTACCTGGAGACACCTGGGATAACATGGTAACAGTGTTAGGTACCAACTACCTGGAGACACCTGGGATAACATGGTAACAGTTTTAGGCACCAACTACCTGGAGACACCTGGGATAACATGGTAACAGTGTTAGGCACCAACTACCTGGAGACACCTGGGATAACATGGTAACAGTGTTAGGCACCTGGGATAACATGGTAACAGTGTTAGGCACCTGGGATAACATGGTAACAGTGTTAGGCACCAACTACCTGGATACACCTGGGATAACATGGTAACAGTGCTAGGCACCTGGGATAACATAGTAGCAGTGTTAGGTACCAACTACCTGGAGACACCTGGGATAACATGGTAACAGTTTTAGGCACCTGGGATAACATGGTAACAGTGTTAGGCACCAACTACCTGGAGACACCTGGGATAACATGGTAACAGTGTTAGGCACCAACTACCTGGAGACACCTGGGATAACATGGTAGCAGTGTTAGGCACCAACTACCCGGAGACACCTGGGATAACATGGTAGCAGTGTTAGGCACCTGGGATAACATGGTAACAGTTTTAGGCACCAACTACCTGGAGACACCTGGGATAACATGGTAACAGTGTTAGGCACCAACTACCTGGAGACACCTGGGATAACATGGTAGCAGTGTTAGGTACCAACTACCTGGAGACACCTGGGATAACATGGTAGCAGTGTTAGGTACCAACTACCTGGAGACACCTGGGATAACATGGTAACAGTGCTAGGCACCAACTACCTGGCGACACCTGGAATAACATGGTAGCAGTGTTAGGTACCAACTACCTGGAGACACCTGGGATAACATGGTAACAGTGCTAGGCACCAACTACCTGGTGACACCTGGGATAACATGGTAACAGTACTAGGCACCAACTACCTGGAGACACCTGGGATAACATGGTAACAGTGTTAGGCACCAACTTCCTGGAGACACCTGGGATAACATGGTAACAGTGTTAGGCACCAACTTCCTGGAGACACCTGGGATAACATGGTAACAGTGTTAGGCACCTGGGATAACATGGTAACAGTGTTAGGCACCAACTACCTGGAGACACCTGGGATAACATGGTAACAGTGTTAGGCACCAACTACCTGGAGACACCTGGGATAACATGGTAACAGTGTTAGGTACCAACTACCTGGAGACACCTGGGATAACATGGTAACAGTGTTAGGCACCAACTACCTGGAGACACCTGGGATAACATGGTAGCAGTGTTAGGTACCAACTACCTGGAGACACCTGGGATAACATGGTAACAGTGTTAGGTACCATCTACCTGGAGACACCTGGGATAACATGGTAACAGTGTTAGGCACCAACTACCTGGAGACACCTGGGATAAAATGGTAACAGTGTTAGGCACCAACTACCTGGAGACACCTGGGATAACATGGTAACAGTTTTAGGCACCAACTACCTGGAGACACCTGGGATAACATGGTAGCAGTGTTAGGTACCAACTACCTGGAGACACCTGGGATAACATGGTAGCAGTGTTAGGCACCAACTACCTGGAGACACCTGGGATAACATGGTAACAGTGTTAGGCACCAACTACCTGGAGACACCTGGGATAACATGGTAGCAGTGTCAGGCACCTGGGATAACATGGTAACAGTGTTAGGCACCAACTACCTGGAGACACCTGGGATAACATGTTAACAGTGTTAGGCATCAACTACCTGGAGACACCTGGGATAACATGGTAACAGTATTAGGCACCAACTACCTGGAGACACCTGGGATAACATGGTAGCAGTGTTAGGCACCAACTACCTGGAGACACCTGGGATAACATGGTAACAGTATTAGGCACCAACTACCTGGAGACACCTGGGATAACATGGTAGCAGTGTTAGGCACCAACTACCTGGAGACACCTGGGATAACATGGTAACAGTGTTAGGTACCAACTACCTGGAGACACCTGGGATAACATGGTAACAGTGCTAGGCACCAACTACCTGGAGACACCTGGGATAACATGGTAACAGTGTTAGGCACCAACTACCTGGAGACACCTGGGATAACATGGTAGCAGTGTTAGGTACCAACTACCTGGAGACACCTGGGATAACATGGTAACAGTGTTAGGCACCAACTACCTGGAGACACCTGGGATAACATGGTAACAGTGTTAGGCACCAACTACCCGGAGACACCTGGGATAACATGGTAACAGTGTTAGGCACCTGGGATAACATGGTAACAGTGTTAGGCACCTGGGATAACATGGTAACAGTGTTAGGTACCTGGGATAACATGGTAACAGTGTTAGGCACCTGGGATAACATGGTAACAGTTTTAGGCACCAACTACCTGGAGACACCTGGGATAACATGGTAACAGTGTTAGGCACCTGGGATAACATGGTAACAGTGTTAGGCACCTGGGATAACATGGTAGCAGTGTTAGGCACCTGGGATAACATGGTAACAGTGTTAGGCACCAACTACCTGGATACACCTGGGATAACATGGTAACAGTGCTAGGCACCTGGGATAACATGGTAGCAGTGTTAGGCACCAACTACCTGGAGACACCTGGGATAACATGGTAACAGTATTAGGCACCAACTACCTGGAGACACCTGGGATAACATGGTAACAGTGTTAGGCACCAACTACCTGGAGACACCTGGGATAACATGGTAGCAGTGTTAGGCACCAACTACCTGGAGACACCTGGGATAACATGGTAGCAGTGTTAGGCACCTGGGATAACATGGTAACAGTTTTAGGCACCAACTACCTGGAGACACCTGGGATAACATGGTAACAGTGTTAGGCACCAACTACCTGGAGACACCTGGGATAACATGGTAGCAGTGTTAGGTACCAACTACCTGGAGACACCTGGGATAACATGGTAACAGTTTTAGGCACCTGGGATAACATGGTAACAGTGTTAGGCACCAACTACCTGGAGACACCTGGGATAACATGGTAACAGTGTTAGGCACCAACTACCTGGAGACACCTGGGATAACATGGTAACAGTGCTAGGCACCTGGGATAACATAGTAGCAGTGTTAGGTACCAACTACCTGGAGACACCTGGGATAACATGGTAACAGTTTTAGGCACCTGGGATAACATGGTAACAGTGTTAGGCACCAACTACCTGGAGACACCTGGGATAACATGGTAACAGTGTTAGGCACCAACTACCTGGAGACACCTGGGATAACATGGTAGCAGTGTTAGGCACCAACTACCTGGAGACACCTGGGATAACATGGTAGCAGTGTTAGGCACCTGGGATAACATGGTAACAGTTTTAGGCACCAACTACCTGGAGACACCTGGGATAACATGGTAACAGTGTTAGGCACCAACTACCTGGAGACACCTGGGATAACATGGTAGCAGTGTTAGGTACCAACTACCTGGAGACACCTGGGATAACATGGTAGCAGTGTTAGGTACCAACTACCTGGAGACACCTGGGATAACATGGTAACAGTGCTAGGCACCAACTACCTGGCGACACCTGGAATAACATGGTAGCAGTGTTAGGTACCAACTACCTGGAGACACCTGGGATAACATGGTAACAGTGCTAGACACCAACTACCTGGTGACACCTGGGATAACATGGTAACAGTGCTAGGCACCAACTACCTGGAGACACCTGGGATAACATGGTAACAGTGTTAGGCACCAACTTCCTGGAGACACCTGGGATAACATGGTAACAGTGTTAGGCACCAACTTCCTGGAGACACCTGGGATAACATGGTAACAGTGTTAGGCACCTGGGATAACATGGTAACAGTGTTAGGCACCAACTACCTGGAGACACCTGGGATAACATGGTAACAGTGTTAGGCACCAACTACCTGGAGACACCTGGGATAACATGGTAACAGTGTTAGGTACCAACTACCTGGAGACACCTGGGATAACATGGTAACAGTGTTAGGCACCAACTACCTGGAGACACCTGGGATAACATGGTAGCAGTGTTAGGTACCAACTACCTGGAGACACCTGGGATAACATGGTAACAGTGTTAGGTACCATCTACCTGGAGACACCTGGGATAACATGGTAACAGTGTTAGGCACCAACTACCTGGAGACACCTGGGATAACATGGTAACAGTGTTAGGCACCAACTACCTGGAGACACCTGGGATAACATGGTAACAGTTTTAGGCACCAACTACCTGGAGACACCTGGCATAACATGGTAGCAGTGTTAGGTACCAACTACCTGGAGACACCTGGGATAACATGGTAGCAGTGTTAGGCACCAACTACCTGGAGACACCTGGGATAACATGGTAACAGTGTTAGGCACCAACTACCTGGAGACACCTGGGATAACATGGTAGCAGTGTTAGGCACCTGGGATAACATGGTAACAGTGTTAGGCACCAACTACCTGGAGACACCTGGGATAACATGTTAACAGTGTTAGGCATCAACTACCTGGAGACACCTGGGATAACATGGTAACAGTATTAGGCACCAACTACCTGGAGACACCTGGGATAACATGGTAGCAGTGTTAGGCACCAACTACCTGGAGACACCTGGGATAACATGGTAACAGTATTAGGCACCAACTACCTGGAGACACCTGGGATAACATGGTAGCAGTGTTAGGCACCAACTACCTGGAGACACCTGGGATAACATGGTAACAGTGTTAGGTACCAACTACCTGGAGACACCTGGGATAACATGGTAACAGTGCTAGGCACCAACTACCTGGAGACACCTGGGATAACATGGTAACAGTGTTAGGCACCAACTACCTGGAGACACCTGGGATAACATGGTAGCAGTGTTAGGTACCAACTACCTGGAGACACCTGGGATAACATGGTAACAGTGTTAGGCACCAACTACCTGGAGACACCTGGGATAACATGGTAACAGTGTTAGGCACCAACTACCCGGAGACACCTGGGATAACATGGTAACAGTGTTAGGCACCTGGGATAACATGGTAACAGTGTTAGGCACCTGGGATAACATGGTAACAGTGTTAGGTACCTGGGATAACATGGTAACAGTGTTAGGCACCTGGGATAACATGGTAAAAGTTTTAGGCACCAACTACCTGGAGACACCTGGGATAACATGGTAACAGTGTTAGGCACCTGGGATAACATGGTAACAGTGTTAGGCACCTGGGATAACATGGTAGCAGTTTTAGGCACCTGGGATAACATGGTAACAGTGTTAGGCACCAACTACCTGGATACACCTGGGATAACATGGTAACAGTGCTAGGCACCTGGGATAACATGGTAGCAGTGTTAGGCACCAACTACCTGGAGACACCTGGGATAACATGGTAACAGTATTAGGCACCAACTACCTGGAGACACCTGGGATAACATGGTAACAGTGTTAGGCACCAACTACCTGGAGACACCTGGGATAACATGGTAGCAGTGTTAGGCACCAACTACCTGGAGACACCTGGGATAACATGGTAGCAGTGTTAGGCACCTGGGATAACATGGTAACAGTTTTAGGCACCAACTACCTGGAGACACCTGGGATAACATGGTAACAGTGTTAGGCACCAACTACCTGGAGACACCTGGGATAACATGGTAGCAGTGTTAGGTACCAACTACCTGGAGACACCTGGGATAACATGGTAGCAGTGTTAGGTACCAACTACCTGGAGACACCTGGGATAACATGGTAACAGTGCTAGGCACCAACTACCTGGCGACACCTGGGATAACATGGTAACAGTGTTAGGCACCAACTTCCTGGAGACACCTGGGATAACATGGTAACAGTGTTAGGCACCAACTACCTGGAGACACCTGGGATAACATGGTAACAGTATTAGGCACCAACTACCTGGAGACACCTGGGATAACATGGTAGCAGTGTTAGGCACCAACTACCTGGAGACACCTGGGATAACATGGTAACAGTTTTAGGCACCAACTACCTGGAGACACCTGGGATAACATGGTAACAGTGTTAGGCACCAACTACCTGGAGACACCTGGGATAACATGGTAACAGTGTTAGGCACCTGGGATAACATGGTAACAGTGTTAGGCACCTGGGATAACATGGTAGCAGTGTTAGGCACCTGGGATAACATGGTAACAGTGTTAGGCACCAACTACCTGGAGACACCTGGGATAACATGGTAGCAGTGTTAGGTACCAACTACCTGGAGACACCTAGGATAACATGGTAACAGTGTTAGGCACCAACTACCTGGAGACACCTGGGATAACATGGTAGCAGTGTTAGGTACCAACTACCTGGAGACACCTGGGATAACATGGTAACAGTTTTAGGCACCTGGGATAACATGGTAACAGTATTAGGCACCAATTACCTGGAGACACCTGGGATAACATGGTAAAAGTGTTAGGCACCAACTACCTGGAGACACCTGGGATAACATGGTAGCAGTGTTAGGCACCAACTACCTGGAGACACCTGGGATAACATGGTAGCAGTGTTAGGCACCTGGGATAACATGGCAACAGTTTTAGGCACCAACTACCTGGAGACACCTGGGATAACATGGTAACAGTGTTAGGCACCAACTACCTGGAGACACCTGGGATAACATGGTAACAGTGTTAGGCACCAACTACCTGGAGACACCTGGGATAACATGGTAACAGTGTTAGGTACCAACTACCTGGAGACACCTGGGATAACATGGTAACAGTGTTAGGTACCATCTACCTGGAGACACCTGGGATAACATGGTAACAGTGTTAGGCACCAACTACCTGGAGACACCTGGGATAACATGGTAACAGTTTTAGGCACCAACTACCTGGAGACACCTGGGATAACATGGTAGCAGTGTTAGGTACCAACTACCTGGAGACACCTGGGATAACATGGTAGCAGTGTTAGGCACCAACTACCTGGAGACACCTGGGATAACATGGTAACAGTGTTAGGCACCAACTACCTGGAGACACCTGGGATAACATGGTAGCAGTGTTAGGCACCTGGGATAACATGGTAACAGTGTTAGGCACCAACTACCTGGCGACAGCTGGGATAACATGGTAACAGTGCTAGGCACCAACTACCTGGAGACACCTGGGATAACATGGTAACAGTTTTAGGCACCAACTACCTGGAGACACCTGGGATAACATGGTAACAGTGTTAGGCACCAACTACCTGGAGACACCTGGGATAACATGGTAACAGTGTTAGGTACCAACTACCTGGAGACACCTGGGATAACATGGTAACAGTGTTAGGCACCAACTACCTGGAGACACCTGGGATAACATGGTAACAGTGTTAGGCACCATCTACCTGGAGACACCTGGGATAACATGGTAACAGTGTTAGGCACCTGGGATAACATGGTAACTGTGTTAGGCACCAACTACCTGGATACACCTGGGATAACATGGTAACAGTGCTAGGCACCTGGGATAACATGGTAACAGTGCTAGGCACCTGGGATAACATGGTAACAGTATTAGGCACCTGGGATAACATGGTAGCAGTGTTAGGTACCAACTACCTGGAGACACCTGGGATAACATGGTAACAGTTTTAGGCACCTGGGATAACATGGTAACAGTTTTAGGCACCAACTACCTGGAGACACCTGGGATAACATGGTAACAGTGTTAGGCACCAACTACCTGGAGACACCTGGGATAACATGGTAGCAGTGTTAGGTACCAACTACCTGGAGACACCTGGGATAACATGGTAGCAGTGTTAGGTACCAACTACCTGGAGACACCTGGGATAACATGGTAACAGTGCTAGGCACCAACTACCTGGCGACACCTGGGATAACATGGTGACAGTGTTAGGCACCAAATTCCTGGAGACACCTGGGATAACATGGTAACAGTGTTAGGCACCAACTACCTGGAGACACCTGGGATAACATGGTAACAGTATTAGGCACCAACTACCTGGAGACACCTGGGATAACATGGTAGCAGTGTTAGGCACCAACTACCTGGAGACACCTGGGATAACATGGTAACAGTTTTAGGCACCAACTACCTGGAGACACCTGGGATAACATGGTAACAGTGTTAGGTACCATCTACCTGGAGACACCTGGGATAACATGGTAACAGTGTTAGGCACCATCTACCTGGAGACACCTGGGATAACATGGTAGCAGTGTTAGGTACCAACTACCTGGAGACACCTGGGATAACATGGTAACAGTGTTAGGCACCTGGGATAACATGGTAACAGTGTTAGGCACCAACTACCTGGATACACCTGGGATAACATGGTAACAGTGCTAGGCACCAACTACCTTGAGACACCTGGGATAACATGGTAGCAGTGTTAGGCACCAACTACCTGGAGACACCTGGGATAACATGGTAACAGTTTTAGGCACCTGGGATAACATGGTAACAGTGTTAGGCACCAACTACCTGGAGACACCTGGGATAACATGGTAACAGTGTTAGGCACCAACTACCTGGAGACACCTGGGATAACATGGTAGCAGTGTTAGGCACCAACTACCTGGAGACACCTGGGATAACATGGTAGCAGTGTTAGGCACCTGGGATAACATGGTAACAGTGTTAGGCACCAACTACCTGGAGACACCTGGGATAACATGGTAACAGTTTTAGGCACCAACTACCTGGAGACACCTGGGATAACATGGTAACAGTGTTAGGCACCAACTACCTGGAGACACCTGGGATAACATGGTAACAGTATTAGGCACCAACTACCTGGAGACACCTGGGATAACATGGTAGCAGTGTTAGGTACCAACTACCTGGAGACACCTGGGATAACATGGTAGCAGTGTTAGGCACCTGGGATAACATGGTAACAGTGTTAGGCACCAACTACCTGGAGACACCTGGGATAACATGGTAACAGTTTTAGGCACCAACTACCTGGAAACACCTGGGATAACATGGTAACAGTTTTAGGCACCAACTACCTGGAGACACCTGGGATAACATGGTAACAGTGTTAGGCACCAACTACCTGGAGACACCTGGGATAACATGGTAACAGTTTTAGGTACCAACTACCTGGAGACACCTGGGATAACATGGTAGCAGTGTTAGGCACCAACTACCTGGAGACACCTGGGATAACATGGTAACAGATTTAGGCACAAACTACCTGGAGACACCTGGGATAACATGGTAGCAGTGTTAGGTACCAACTACCTGGAGACACCTGGGATACCATGGTAACAGTGTTAGGCACCAACTACCTGGCGACACCTGGGATAACATGGTAGCAGTGTTAGGCACCAACTACCTGGAGACACCTGGGATAACATGGTAGCAGTGTTAGGCACCAACTACCTGGAGACACCTGGGATAACATGGTAACAGTGTTAGGCACCAACTACCTGGAGACACCTGGGATAACATGGTAACAGTGTTAGGCACCTGGGATAACATGGTAACAGTGTTAGGCACCTGGGATAACATGGTAGCAGTGTTAGGCACCTGGGATAACATGGTAACAGTGTTAGGCACCAACTACCTGGATACACCTGGGATAACATGGTAACAGTGCTAGGCACCTGGGATAACATGGTAGCAGTGTTAGGTACCAACTACCTGGAGACACCTGGGATAACATGGTAACAGTGTTAGGCACCAACTACCTGGAGACACCTGGGATAACATGGTAGCAGTGTTAGGCACCTGGGATAACATGGTAACAGTTTTAGGCACCAACTACCTGGAGACACCTGGGATAACATGGTAACAGTGTTAGGCACCAACTACCTGGAGACACCTGGGATAACATGGTAGCAGTGTTAGGTACCAACTACCTGGAGACACCTGGGATAACATGGTAGCAGTGTTAGGTACCAACTACCTGGAGACACCTGGGATAACATGGTAACAGTGCTAGGCACCAACTACCTGGCAACACCTGGGATAACATGGTAGCAGTGCTAGGCACCAACTACCTGGAGACACCTGGGATAACATGGTAACAGTGTTAGGCACCTGGGATAACATGGTAACAGTGTTAGGCACCTGGGATAACATGGTAGCAGTGTTAGGCACCTGGGATAACATGGTAACAGTGTTAGGCACCAACTACCTGGATACACCTGGGATAACATGGTAACAGTGCTAGGCACCTGGGATAACATAGTAGCAGTGTTAGGCACCAATTACCTGGAGACACCTGGGATAACATGGTAGCAGTGTTAGGTACCAACTACCTGGAGACACCTGGGATAACATGGTAACAGTTTTAGGCACCTGGGATAACATGGTAACAGTATTAGGCACCAATTACCTGGAGACACCTGGGATAACATGGTAACAGTGTTAGGCACCAACTACCTGGAGACACCTGGGATAACATGGTAGCAGTGTTAGGCACCAACTACCTGGAGACACCTGGGATAACATGGTAGCAGTGTTAGGCACCTGGGATAACATGGCAACAGTTTTAGGCACCAACTACCTGGAGACACCTGGGATAACATGGTAACAGTGTTAGGCACCAACTACCTGGAGACACCTGGGATAACATGGTAGCAGTGTTAGGTACCAACTACCTGGAGACACCTGGGATAACATGGTAGCAGTGTTAGGTACCAACTACCTGGAGACACCTGGGATAACATGGTAACAGTGCTAGGCACCAACTACCTGGCGACACCTGGGATAACATGGTAGCAGTGTTAGGTACCAACTACCTGGAGACACCTGGGATAACATGGTAACAGTGCTAGGCACCAACTACCTGGCGACACCTGGGATAACATGGTAACAGTGCTAGGCACCAACTACCTGGAGACACCTGGGATAACATGGTAACAGTGTTAGGCACCAACTTCCTGGAGACACCTGGGATAACATGGTAACAGTGTTAGGCACCAACTACCTGGAGACACCTGGGATAACATGGTAGCAGTGTTAGGCACCAACTACCTGGAGACACCTGGGATAACATGGTAACAGTATTAGGTACCATCTACCTGGAGACACCTGGGATAACATGGTAACAGTGTTAGGCACCAACTACCTGGAGACACCTGGGATAACATGGTAACAGTGTTAGGCACCTGGGATAACATGGTAACAGTGTTAGGCACCTGGGATAACATGGTAACAGTGTTAGGCACCAACTACCTGGAGACACCTGGGATACCATGGTAACAGTGCTAGGCACCTGGGATAACATGGTAACAGTGCTAGGCACCTGGGATAACATGGTAGCAGTGTTAGGTACCAACTACCTGGAGACACCTGGGATTACATGGTAACAGTTTTAGGCACCTGGGATAACATGGTAACAGTATTAGGCACCAACTACCTGGAGACACCTGGGATAACATGGTAACAGTGTTAGGCACCAACTACCTGGAGACACCTGGGATAACATGGTAGCAGTGTTAGGCACCAACTACCTGGAGACACCTGGGATAACATGGTAGCAGTGTTAGGCACCTGGGATAACATGGTAACAGTTTTAGGCACCAACTACCTGGAGACACCTGGGATAAAATGGTAACAGTGCTAGGCACCAACTACCTGGAGACACCTGGGATAACATGGTAACAGTGTTAGGCACCAACTACCTGGAGACACCTGGGATAACATGGTAACAGTGTTAGGCACCAACTACCTGGTGACACCTGGGATAACATGGTAGCAGTGTTAGGCACCAACTACCTGGTGACACCTGGGATAACATGGTAGCAGTGTTAGGCACCAACTACCTGGAGACACCTGGGATAACATGGTAACAGTGCTAGGCACCTGGGATAACATGGTAGCAGTGTTAGGCACCTGGGATAACATGGTAACAGTGCTAGGCACCTGGGATAACATGGTAGCAGTGTTAGGTACCAACTACCTGGAGACACCTGGGATTACATGGTAACAGTTTTAGGCACCTGGGATAACATGGTAACAGTATTAGGCACCAACTACCTGGAGACACCTGGGATAACATGGTAACAGTGTTAGGCACCAACTACCTGGAGACACCTGGGATAACATGGTAGCAGTGTTAGGCACCAACTACCTGGAGACACCTGGGATAACATGGTAGCAGTGTTAGGCACCTGGGATAACATGGTAACAGTTTTAGGCACCAACTACCTGGAGACACCTGGGATAACATGGTAGCAGTGCTAGGCACCTGGGATAACATGGTAACAGTGCTAGGCACCTGGGATAACATGGTAGCAGTGTTAGGTACCAACTACCTGGAGACACCTGGGATTACATGGTAACAGTTTTAGGCACCTGGGATAACATGGTAACAGTATTAGGCACCAACTACCTGGAGACACCTGGGATAACATGGTAACAGTGTTAGGCACCAACTACCTGGAGACACCTGGGATAACATGGTAGCAGTGTTAGGCACCAACTACCTGGAGACACCTGGGATAACATGGTAGCAGTGTTAGGCACCTGGGATAACATGGTAACAGTTTTAGGCACCAACTACCTGGAGACACCTGGGATAAAATGGTAACAGTGCTAGGCACCAACTACCTGGAGACACCTGGGATAACATGGTAACAGTGTTAGGCACCAACTACCTGGAGACACCTGGGATAACATGGTAACAGTGTTAGGCACCACCTACCTGGTGACACCTGGGATAACATGGTAGCAGTGTTAGGCACCAACTACCTGGTGACACCTGGGATAACATGGTAGCAGTGTTAGGCACCAACTACCTGGAGACACCTGGGATAACATGGTAACAGTGTTAGGCACCAACTACCTGGAGACACCTGGGATAACATGGTAGCAGTGTTAGGTACCAACTACCTGGAGACACCTGGGATAACATGGTAACAGTGTTAGGTACAAACTACCTGGAGACACCTGGGATAACATGGTAGCAGTGTTAGGTACCAACTACCTGGAGACACCTGGGATAACATGGTAGCAGTGTTAGGCACCAACTACCTGGAGACACCTGGGATAACATGGTAACAGTGCTAGGCACCAACTACCTGGATACATCTGGGATAACATGGTAACAGTGTTAGGCACCTGGGATAACATGGTAACAGTGTTAGGTACCTGGGATAACATGGTAACAGTGCTAGGCACCAAATACCTGGCGACACCTGGGATAACATGGTAGCAGTATTAGGCACCAACTACCTGGCGACACCTGGGATAACATGGTAGCAGTGTTAGGCACCAACTACCTGGAGACACCTGGGATAACATGGTAACAGTATTAGGCACCAACTACCTGGAGACACCTGGGATAACATGGTAGCAGTGTTAGGTACCATCTACCTGGAGACACCTGGGATAACATGGTAACAGTGTTAGGCACCAACTACCTGGAGACACCTGGGATAACATGGTAACAGTGCTAGGCACCAAATACCTGGCGACACCTGGGATAACATGGTAGCAGTGTTAGGCACCAACTACCTGGAGACACCTGGGATAACATGGCAGCAGTGTTAGGCACCAACTACCTGGAGACACCTGGGATAACATGGTAACAGTGTTAGGCACCTTCTACCTGGAGACACCTGGGATAACATGGTAGCAGTGTTAGGTACCAACTACCTGGAGACACCTGGGATAACATGGTAGCAGTGTTAGGTACCAACTACCTGGAGACACCTGGGATAACATGGTAACAGTATTAGGCACCTGGGATAACATGGTAACAGTGTTAGGCACCAACTACCTGGAGACACCTGGGATAACATGGTAACAGTGTTAGGCACCTGGGATAACATGGTAGCAGTGTTAGGCACCAACTACCTGGAGACACCTGGGATAACATGGTAACAGTATTAGGCACCTGGGATAACATGGTAACAGTGTTAGGCACCAACTACCTGGAGACACCTGGGATAACATGGTAACAGTGTTAGGTACCAACTACCTGGAGACACCTGGGATAACATGGTAGCAGTGCTAGGCACCAACTACCTGGAGACACCTGGGATAACATGGTAACAGTGTTAGGCACCAACTACCTGGAGACACCTGGGAT
Organism: Salvelinus fontinalis; assembly: GCF_029448725.1. Classification (NCBI taxonomy): domain Eukaryota; kingdom Metazoa; phylum Chordata; class Actinopteri; order Salmoniformes; family Salmonidae; genus Salvelinus; species Salvelinus fontinalis. The sequence goes on from NC_074676.1 coordinate 56,310,043, forward strand.
AACATGGTAACAGTGTTAGACACCTGGGATAACATGGTAGCAGTGTTAGGCACCATCTACCTGGAGACACCTGGGATAACATGGTAACAGTGTTAGGCACCAACTACCTTGAGACACCTGGGATAACATGGTAGCAGTGCTAGGCACCAACTACCTGGAGACACCTGGGATAACATGGTAGCAGTGTTAGGCACCATCTACCTGGAGACACCTGGGATAACATGGTAACAGTGTTAGGCACCAACTACCTTGAGACACCTGGGATAACATGGTAGTAGTGTTAGGCACCAACTACCTGGAGACACCTGGGATAACATGGTAACAGTGCTAGGCACCAACTACCTTAAGACATCTGGGATAACATGGTAGCAGTGTTAGGTACCAACTACCTTGAGACACCTGGGATAACATGGTAACAGTATTGGGTACCAACTACCTGGAGACACCTGGGATAACATGGTAGCAGTGCTAGGCACCAACTACCTGGAGACACCTGGGATAACATGGTAACAGTGTTAGGCACCAACTTCCTGGAGACACCTGGGCTAACATGGTAACAGTGTTAGGCACCTGGGATAACATGGTAGCAGTGTTAGGCACCAACTTCCTGGAGACACCTGGGATAACATGGTAACAGTGCTAGGCACCTGGGATAACATGGTAGCAGTGTTAGGCACCTGGGATAACATGGTAACAGTTTTAGGCACTAACTACCTGGAGACACCTGGGATAACATGGTAACAGTGTTAGGCACCAACTACCTGGATACACCTGGGATAACATGGTAGCAGTGCTAGGCACCTGGGATAACATGGTAACAGTGCTAGGCACCTGGGATAACATGGTAGCAGTGTTAGGTACCAACTACCTGGAGACACCTGGGATAACATGGTAACAGTTTTAGGCACCTGGGATAACATGGTAACAGTGTTAGGCACCAACTACCTGGAGACACCTGGGATAACATGGTAACAGTGTTAGGCACCAACTACCTGGAGACACCTGGGATAACATGGTAGCAGTGTTAGGCACCAACTACCTGGAGACACCTGGGATAACATGGTAGCAGTGTTAGGCACCTGGGATAACATGGTAACAGTTTTAGGCACCAACTACCTGGAGACACCTGGGATAACATGATAACAGTGTTAGGCACCAACTACCTGGAGACACCTGGGATAACATGGTAGCAGTGTTAGGTACCAACTACCTGGAGACACCTGGGATAACATGGTAGCAGTGTTAGGTACCAACTACCTGGAGACAGTTGGGATAACATGGTAACATTGCTAGGCACCAACTACCTGGCGACACCTGGGATAACATGGTAGCAGTGTTAGGTACCAACTACCTGGAGACACCTGGGATAACATGGTAGCAGTGTTAGGTACCAACTACCTGGAGACACCTGGGATAACATGGTAGCAGTGTTAGGCACCAACTACCTGGAGACACCTGGGATAACATGGTAACAGTGTTAGGTACCAACTACCTGGAGACACCTGGGATAACATGGTAACAGTGTTAGGCACCTGGGATAACATGGTAACAGTGTTAGGCACCAACTACCTGGAGACACCTGGGATAACATGGCAGCAGTGTTAGGCACCTGGGATAACATGGTAGCAGTGTTAGGCACCAACTACCTGGAGACACCTGGGATAACATGGCAGCAGTGTTAGGCACCAACTACCTGGAGACACCTGGGATAACATGGTAACAGTGTTAGGCACCATCTACCTGGAGACACCTGGGATAACATGGTAGCAGTGCTAGGCACCTGGGATAACATGGTAGCAGTGTTAGGCACCAACTACCTGGAGACACCTGGGATAACATGGTAGCAGTGTTAGGCACCAACTACCTGGAGACACCTGGGATAACATGGTAACAGTGTTAGGCACCAACTACCTGGAGACACCTGGGATAACATGGTAACAGTGTTAGGCACCAACTACCTGGAGACACCTGGGATAACATGGTAACAGTGTTAGACACCTGGGATAACATGGTAGCAGTGTTAGGCACCATCTACCTGGAGACACCTGGGATAACATGGTAACAGTGTTAGGCACCAACTACCTTGAGACACCTGGGATAACATGGTAGCAGTGTTAGGCACCAACTACCTGGAGACACCTGGGATAACATGGTAACAGTGTTAGGTACCAACTACCTGGAGACACCTGGGATAACATGGTAGCAGTGTTAGGCACCAACTACCTGGAGACACCTGGGATAACATGGTAACAGTGCTAGGCACCAACTACCTTGAGACATCTGGGATAACATGGTAGCAGTGTTAGGTACCAACTACCTTGAGACACCTGGGATAACATGGTAACAGTATTAGGTACCAACTACCTGGAGACACCTGGGATAACATGGTAGCAGTGTTAGGCACCAACTACCTGGAGACACCTGGGATACCATGGTAGCAGTGTTAGGCACCAACTACCTGGAGACACCTGGGATAACATGGTAACAGTGTTAGGCACCAACTACCTGGATACACCTGGGATAACATGGTAACAGTGTTAGGCACCTGGGATAACATGGTAACAGTGTTAGGCACCTGGGATAACATGGTAGCAGTGCTAGGCACCAACTACCTGGAGACACCTGGGATAACATGGTAACAGTGTTAGGCACCAACTACCTGGAGACACCTGGGATAACATGGTAACAGTGTTAGACACCTGGGATAACATCGTAGCAGTGTTAGGCACCATCTACCTGGAGACACCTGGGATAACATGGTAACAGTGTTAGGCACCAACTACCTTGAGACACCTGGGATAACATGGTAGCAGTGCTAGGCACCAACTACCTGGAGACACCTGGGATAACATGGTAGCAGTGTTAGGCACCATCTACCTGGAGACACCTGGGATAACATGGTAACAGTGTTAGGCACCAACTACCTTGAGACACCTGGGATAACATGGTAGTAGTGTTAGGCACCAACTACCTGGAGACACCTGGGATAACATGGTAACAGTGCTAGGCACCAACTACCTTAAGACATCTGGGATAACATGGTAGCAGTGTTAGGTACCAACTACCTTGAGACACCTGGGATAACATGGTAACAGTATTGGGTACCAACTACCTGGAGACACCTGGGATAACATGGTAGCAGTGCTAGGCACCAACTACCTGGAGACACCTGGGATAACATGGTAACAGTGTTAGGCACCAACTTCCTGGAGACACCTGGGCTAACATGGTAACAGTGTTAGGCACCTGGGATAACATGGTAGCAGTGTTAGGCACCAACTTCCTGGAGACACCTGGGATAACATGGTAACAGTGCTAGGCACCTGGGATAACATGGTAGCAGTGTTAGGCACCTGGGATAACATGGTAACAGTTTTAGGCACTAACTACCTGGAGACACCTGGGATAACATGGTAACAGTGTTAGGCACCAACTACCTGGATACACCTGGGATAACATGGTAGCAGTGCTAGGCACCTGGGATAACATGGTAACAGTGCTAGGCACCTGGGATAACATGGTAGCAGTGTTAGGTACCAACTACCTGGAGACACCTGGGATAACATGGTAACAGTTTTAGGCACCTGGGATAACATGGTAACAGTGTTAGGCACCAACTACCTGGAGACACCTGGGATAACATGGTAACAGTGTTAGGCACCAACTACCTGGAGACACCTGGGATAACATGGTAGCAGTGTTAGGCACCAACTACCTGGAGACACCTGGGATAACATGGTAGCAGTGTTAGGCACCTGGGATAACATGGTAACAGTTTTAGGCACCAACTACCTGGAGACACCTGGGATAACATGATAACAGTGTTAGGCACCAACTACCTGGAGACACCTGGGATAACATGGTAGCAGTGTTAGGTACCAACTACCTGGAGACACCTGGGATAACATGGTAGCAGTGTTAGGTACCAACTACCTGGAGACAGTTGGGATAACATGGTAACATTGCTAGGCACCAACTACCTGGCGACACCTGGGATAACATGGTAGCAGTGTTAGGTACCAACTACCTGGAGACACCTGGGATAACATGGTAGCAGTGTTAGGTACCAACTACCTGGAGACACCTGGGATAACATGGTAGCAGTGTTAGGCACCAACTACCTGGAGACACCTGGGATAACATGGTAACAGTGTTAGGTACCAACTACCTGGAGACACCTGGGATAACATGGTAACAGTGTTAGGCACCTGGGATAACATGGTAACAGTGTTAGGCACCAACTACCTGGAGACACCTGGGATAACATGGCAGCAGTGTTAGGCACCTGGGATAACATGGTAGCAGTGTTAGGCACCAACTACCTGGAGACACCTGGGATAACATGGCAGCAGTGTTAGGCACCAACTACCTGGAGACACCTGGGATAACATGGTAACAGTGTTAGGCACCATCTACCTGGAGACACCTGGGATAACATGGTAGCAGTGCTAGGCACCTGGGATAACATGGTAGCAGTGTTAGGCACCAACTACCTGGAGACACCTGGGATAACATGGTAGCAGTGTTAGGCACCAACTACCTGGAGACACCTGGGATAACATGGTAACAGTGTTAGGCACCAACTACCTGGAGACACCTGGGATAACATGGTAACAGTGTTAGGCACCAACTACCTGGAGACACCTGGGATAACATGGTAACAGTGTTAGACACCTGGGATAACATGGTAGCAGTGTTAGGCACCATCTACCTGGAGACACCTGGGATAACATGGTAACAGTGTTAGGCACCAACTACCTTGAGACACCTGGGATAACATGGTAGCAGTGTTAGGCACCAACTACCTGGAGACACCTGGGATAACATGGTAACAGTGTTAGGTACCAACTACCTGGAGACACCTGGGATAACATGGTAGCAGTGTTAGGCACCAACTACCTGGAGACACCTGGGATAACATGGTAACAGTGCTAGGCACCAACTACCTTGAGACATCTGGGATAACATGGTAGCAGTGTTAGGTACCAACTACCTTGAGACACCTGGGATAACATGGTAACAGTATTAGGTACCAACTACCTGGAGACACCTGGGATAACATGGTAGCAGTGTTAGGCACCAACTACCTGGAGACACCTGGGATACCATGGTAGCAGTGTTAGGCACCAACTACCTGGAGACACCTGGGATAACATGGTAACAGTGTTAGGCACCAACTACCTGGATACACCTGGGATAACATGGTAACAGTGTTAGGCACCTGGGATAACATGGTAACAGTGTTAGGCACCTGGGATAACATGGTAACAGTGTTAGGCACCAACTACCTGGATACACCTGGGATAACATGGTAACAGTGTTAGGCACCAACTACCTGGAGACACCTGGGATAACATGGTAGCAGTGTTAGGTACCAACTACCTGGAGACACCTGGGATAACATGGTAACAGTGCTAGGCACCAACTACCTGGAGACACCTGGGATAACATGGTAGCAGTGTTAGGTACCAACTACCTGGAGACACCTGGGATAACATGGTAGCAGTGTTAGGCACCAACTACCTGGAGACACCTGGGATAACATGGTAGCAGTGTTAGGTACCAACTACCTGGAGACACCTGGGATAACATGGTAACAGTGTTAGGCACCAACTACCTGGAGACACCTGGGATAACATGGTAACAGTGTTAGGCACCAACTACCTGGAGACACCTGGGATAACATGGTAACAGTGTTAGGCACCAACTACCTGGAGACACCTGGGATAACATGGTAACAGTGTTAGGTACCAACTACCTGGAGACACCTGGGATAACATGGTAGCAGTGTTAGGTACCAACTACCTGGAGACACCTGGGATAACATGGTAACAGTGTTAGGCACCTGGGATAACATGGTAACAGTATTAGGCACCAACTACCTGGAGACACCTGGGATAACATGGTAACAGTGTTAGGCACCAACTACCTGGAGACACCTGGGATAACATGGTAACAGTGTTAGGCACCAACTACCTGGAGACACCTGGGATAACATGGTAACAGTGTTAGGCACCAACTACCTGGAGACACCTGGGATAACATGGTAACAGTGTTAGGCACCAACTACCTGGAGACACCTGGGATAACATGGTAACAGTGCTAGGCACCTGGGATAACATGGTAGCAGTGTTAGGTACCAACTACCTGGAGACACCTGGGATAACATGGTAACAGTGTTAGGTACCAACTACCTGGAGACACCTGGGATAACATGGTAGCAGTGTTAGGCACCATCTGGCCACTCTACCGTAAAGGCATGATTGGTGGAGTGCTGCAGAGATGATTGTCCTTCTGGAAGATTCTCCCATCTTCACAGAGGAACTCTATAGCTCTGTCAGAGTGACCATCGGGTCCTTGGTCACCTCCCTGACCAAGACCCTTCTCCCCCGATTGCTCAGTTTGACCGGGCGGCCACCTCTAGGAAGAGTCTTGGTTGTTCCAAACTTCTTCCATTTAAAAATTATGGAGGTCACTGTGTTCTTGGGGACCTTCAATGCTGAAGACATTTTTTGGTACCCTATCCCAGATCTGTGCCTCGATACAATCCTGTCTCGGAGCTCTACAGACAATTCCTTCGACCTTATGGCTTGGTTTTTGCTGTGACATGCGCTGTCAACTGTGGAACCTTATATAGACAGATGTGTGCCTTTCCAAATCATGTCCAATCAATTGAATTTACCACAGGTGGACTCCAATCAAGTTGTAGAAACATCTCAAGGATGATCATTGGAAACAGGATGCACCTGAGCTCAATTTCAAAGTCTCATAGCAAAGGGTCTGAATACTTATGTAAATAAGGTATTTCTGTTTTTAATAGGTTTTTAGAAAAATGTGTTTTTGCATTGTCATTATGGGGTATTGTCAGTATATTGCTGGAATGTCCACCAAAGCTGTTGCCAGATAATTTAATGTTCATTTATCTATCATAAGCCGCTTCCAACTCGTTTTAGAGAATTTGTTAGTTTGTCCAACCGGCCTCACAACTGCAGACCATGTGTATGGCGTCGCGTGGGTGAGCGGTTTGCTGATGTCAACAGAGTGCCTCATGATGGCGGTGGGGTTATGGTATGGACAGGTATAAGCTACGGGCAACAAACAGTTGCATTTTAAATCGATGGCAATTTGAATGCACAAAAATACCTTGATGAAATCCTGAGACCCATTGTTTTTAAACATATGTGACCAACAGATGACCAACAGATGTGACCAACAGGCCCCGTGTGGCTCAGTTGGTAGAGCATGGCGCTTGCAACACCAGGGTTGTGGGTTCAATTCCCACGGGGGGCCAGTACAAAAAAAAAAAAAAAAAAAGTATGAATGTATGTACTTGTAAGTCGCTCTGGATAAGAGCGTCTGCTAAATGACTTAAATGTAAATGTATCTGTATTCCCAGTCATGTGAAATCCATAGATTAGGGCCTAATGAATTGATTTCAATTAAACCGATTTCATCATGAACTGTAACTCAGTAAAATCTTTGAAATTGTTGCTCGTTTGCGTTTTTTTTGTTCAGTATATTTGTCTCCGTTTCAATTCAACCCATGAAACCTCGGCAGTTCAGGGGGTTTTCACACGAAACACAATTCCATGGTGGCGTATCGATACGGTACCATGGTGTGAAAACAACTGAAGGAATATGTCTGGCGATTGGACGAGATGCCTTGTGATCTGCTACTTGTAAAATAAGTATTCTCTACCACATTAGGTAACCTTTGAAGAATAGTCTTGCGTATTACAAATTAAAAATGTGCATCCTGTGTCTCTGGTAACATAAGGATTTTACATCCCTCTAGAGATGGACGCTAGTCTTCTGTTAAATTAATACAATTTACTCGTCATTTAAATACATAGAAATACAACACCTTTATTTTACATGCATACATCTATAACTGTACAACAAGTTGAATGCAGTTAAAGAAAAAAGAAGCCCAATCCCAAAACAAGTCCTGAAGATTTACAGCTCAAGCAATGATGAATTTTCATGTCATAAGGTGAAAAGCATTTTTTTTTTTTTTTTAAACACACAAAATATAAACTAGGACTAGTGCTGTCCTTGAGTTGTACCTTTTCAATAAAACAGAACTGGGCTGAATGGAAAGGAATTCAGTCACCATAGAGAAGGCACCTTCAGTACACAGTGTATGTACAAACATCTGATATACCCTTTTACTGTAGCTTCTAGTACAATGACAACTGGGAAGGTTCACTTAAACAAAAAACACACACACATCAGATCTATACAAATACATTTTGAAGCAAAAATATCTTCTTGGTCCATACCCAAAGCAGTACCTTGAAATGCATATTTTTAACATTTTAATTCTAGATTGGCTCTGCCAGCAGAGGGCAACCCAGTGGATATAGTTCAAATTTATTACACAGTATGTCACAATACTCATGTATGCAGTTTCCCACTTCATCGATTGGTAACTATTGGTAACAGTAGTAACTGTGTCGTTATGCGTCATTCCGTCCGCTTAGATCACCAGTCATTCTTGAGTTCAGAATTGTTTTTGTTGTTGTCGTCGAGACATGAAAGGGTCAAATCTACATGGACTAACATGTACGTCTAAATTAGAAAAATTGATAGAAAAAAAATGCAATATTTCTTACAGCCAGAAATACCATTTACCTTAAAAATATACGACCACCCTTCCAATCAAAAAAATGTCAATACTTTCAGAAAAGTTATTTAATATAAAATACTGTATCCTTTAACTGGATTTATGTAACATTCCATCCTTTTTTCTCTCTCTCTCAACAAAATAAAGCTTTTTAATATACCCTTCAAAGCTTATAAAAACACTCCCAGCCCAATTATATCTATATGTCTTTTATATAGAAACAATAAAATGACTAAGATACCATAAATGGTGCTACGTTCACATGGTAGAGGAACCCGTTTTTTTAGAATGGCATAGACACTGCCGTATTCCTGAATCATCTGATCAACACAGTGTGGCACTACCATTTTGGGAATGATTGTACGCGTTGGTGGGTCATTGAATGCCATGGTCAAGATTGACCCCATCTTGTTGGGCCTGCTCCAGTCTAACAGGCCTTGGACGGGTCTGTTGGCAGCTCTGTAGTGGACAAGCGGTACTGGATCTTGGTGTTGGTAATCGCTCCGTGTTTCTGTCTGAGGTGCAATCGAAGCTGACTCTTGTGGCGAAAGTACAAGTTGCATTTCTCGCACTGGAAAAAAAAAGAAAATTATTTGCTCCGTTTTCTGTCCATAAATGTTTTCTGGTTTAATAGCAGACATATGGATTTCAGTAATATATATATATATTACTGAAATCCATATGTCTGCTATTAAACCAGAAAACATATACATATATACACACACATACACACACAGTGGGGCAAAAATGTATTTAGTCAGCCACCAATTGTGCAAGTTCTCCTACTTAAAAAGATGAGGCCTGTAATTGTCATCATAGGTACACTTCAACTATGACAGACAAAATGAGAAAAAACATCCAGAAAATCACATTGTAAGATTTTTAATGAATTGATTTGCAAATTATGGTGGAAAATAAGTATTTGGTCAATAACAAAAGTTTCTCAATACTTTGTTATATACCCTTTGTTTGCAATGACAGAGGTCAAACGTTTTCTGTAAGTCCTCACAAGATTTTCACACACTGTTGCTGGTATTTTGGCCCATTCCTCCATGCAGATCTCCTCTAGAGCAGTGATGTTTTGGGGCTGTTGCTGGGCAACACGGACTTTCAACTCCCTCCAAAGATTTTCTATGGGGTTGAGATCTGGAGACTGGCTAGGCCACTCCAGGACCTTGAAATGCTTCTTACGAAGCCACTCCGTTGCCCGGGCGGTGTGTTTGGGATCATTGTCATGCTGAAAGACCCAGCCACGTTTCATCTTCAATGCCCTTGCTGATGGAAGGAGGTTTTCACTCAAAATCTCACGATACATGGCCCCATTCATTCTGTCCTTTACACGGATCAGTCGTCCTGGTCCCTTTGCAGAAAAACAGCCCCAAAGCATGATGTTTCCACCCCCATGCTTCACAGTAGGTATGGTGTTCTTTGGATGAAACTCAGCATTCTTTGTCCTCCAAACACGACGAGTTGAGTTTTTACCAAAAAGTTATGTTTTGGTTTCATCTGACATTCTCCTAATCTTCTTCTGGATCATCCAAATGCTCTCTAGCAAACTTCAGACGGGCCTGGACATGTACTGGCTTAAGCAGGGGGACACGTCTGGCACTGCAGGATTTGAGTCCCTGGCGGCGTAGTGTGTTACTGATGGTAGGCTTTGTTACTTTGGTCCCAGCTCTCTGCAGGTCATTCACTAGGTCCCTCAGTGTGGTTCTGGGATTTTTGCTCACCGTTCTTGTGATCATTTTGACCCCACGGGGTGAGATCTTGCGTGGAGCCCCAGATCGAGGGAGATTAGTGGTCTTGTATGTCTTCCATTTCCTAATAATTGCTCCCACAGTTGATTTCTTCAAACCAAGCTGCTTACCTATTGCAGATTCAGTTTTCCCAGCCTGGTGCAGGTCTACAATTTTGTTTCTGGTGTCCTTTGACAGCTCTTTGGTCTTGGCCATAGTGGAGTTTGGAGTGTGACTGTTTGAGGTTGTGGACAGGTGTCTTTTATACTGATAACAAGTTCAAACAGGTGCCATTAATACAGGTAACGGGTGGAGGACAGAGGAGCCTCTTAAAGAAGAAGTTACAGGTCTGTGAGAGCCAGAAATCGTGCTTGTTTGTAGGTGACCAAATACTTATTTTCCACCATAATTTACAAATAAATTCATTAAAAATCCTACAATGTGATTTTCTAGAATTTTTTTCTCATTTTGTCTGTCATAGTTGAAGTGTACCTACGATGAAAATTACAGGCCTCTCTCATCTTTTTAAGTGGGAGAACTTGCACAATTGGTGGCTGACTAAATACTTTTTTGCCCCACTGTATATATACACATACACATATATACATACACACCGACTTATTCAGTTGTGTATTTGGTATACTAACATGATAGGGTGTATATATAATGGTGTTATGCTACTTACATGATAGGGTGTACATAATGGTGTCATTCTACTTACATGATAGGGCTTTTCTCCTGTGTGAATACGCAGGTGACTCTTCAGCGTCTGCAGGTGACGGAAGCGCGTTCCGCAGATCTCGCACGGGTACGGCTTCTCCCCGGTGTGGATCAGCACGTGGGCACGGAGATGGGCAACCTGACCACGACAACAACACGAGACAACTGGGTCAGTGTGGTGGTGAGTTGTATTTTACCACGACGACAACACTACTGGGTCGGTGTGGTGGTGAGTGATCACAGCATCTATCCCAAGCCATTTTGTGGGGGGGGGTTTAATTGTATTTTCAGGAATAGTATGAGATGGATGGGGGACACTGAGAAATAAGGCTATGTAGCATAGAGGTAGGTTCGTACCCACACGGGGCCAGCCTCGTACCCACACGGGGCCAGCCTCGTACCCACACGGGGCCAGCCTCGTACCCACACGGGGCCAGCCTCGTACCCACACGGGGCCAGCCTCGTACCCACACGGGGCCAGCCTCGTACCCACACGGGGCCAGCCTCGTACCCACACGGGGCCAGCCTCGTACCCACACGGGGCCAGCCTCGTACCCACACGGGGCCAGCCTCGTACCCACACGGGGCCAGCCTCAGGTAGTAAGAAACAAATAACTGCATAGATTCCTTCTGTAACTTGTTGAAACCAGACAGGCAAAAAAAAAAAAAAAAAACTCAGCTCACCTGCACGAATCGAGCTCCGCACGTCTCACATTTGTATGGCTTTTCCCCTGAGTGGATACGAGTATGGGTCTTGAGGTTAGCTGGTCGGTTGAACTGAGCGCCACAGATGTTGCAGCGATACGGCTTCTCTCCTGCAACGCAACAAAATACAGAACAAACCGTTAGCTACCAAACTTTACTGAAATGGACTTATGGGTAATTTGACTGGGACACATTGATCAACATTATGTGGTGTATTTAGCAAGCTGGCAAATGTTGCATCTGTGGCCAGGGGTGCTGCAAGCAAAATAAACTAAGCACAGTTATTGAGAAACCCAATCTTGAAAGCCTGTATTTACCGGTGTGGACCGTCTTGTGGCTGGCGAGGTTTCCTTTATAGCGGAAAGCAGCCTGACAGCGGTCACACTTGTATGGCTTATCACTGTGGGCCTGCAGCATGTGGCGCTTCAGGGCTTCGTCTTCCGCAAACTTGGAGTCACATTCGTTACAAAAGAACGTACCGTTTTCTGTAAGACAGATCGGAAACGATTATGGTCAATCGGGATTAGGACCGTTTAATAAGCAGCTAGAGAGAGACTGTCCATTAGCCGTTTAATAAGCAGCTAGCGAGAGACTGTCCATTAGCCGTTTAATAAGCAGCTAGAGAGAGACTGTCCATTAGCCGTTTAATAAGCAGCTAGCGAGAGACTGTCCATTAGCCGTTTAATAAGCAGCTAGAGAGAGACTGTCCATTAGCCGTTTAATAAGCAGCTAGAGAGAGACTGTCCATTAGCCGTTTAATAAGCAGCTAGAGAGAGACTGTCCATTAGCCGTTTAATAAGCAGCTAGAGAGAGACTGTCCATTAGCTGTTTTATGTTTGCTTCCCAAATGGCTCCCTATATATACACATAGTGCACTACTTTCCTTATATAGTGCACTACTTTCCTTATATAGTGCACTACTTTCCTTATATAGTGCACTACTTTCCTTATATAGTGCACTACTTTCCTTATATAGTGCACTACTTTCCTTAAATAGTGCACTACACAAGGAGTCATTTGGAGCACAGGCCTATGTTTAAAAAGCAGCGTGTACTCACCACAGCTGGAGTCGGAGTACTCAGAGTGTAACTCTGACATCATCTCCTCCGCTAAACAGGAAGCCGGGGTGTTGGGACACACTTCAGAGTGCTGCGGGGGCGGGGCACCGCAGGAGGTGCACTTTAAGTGGCTGATGTAGAGAGAGGAGTGGCTGTCAGCGGTCTTCTGTGATCCCTCCAGAGCTCTGGAGACACAAACGCCTGTGTGTCAACAACACAGCCCGCAAGAGACGGGGAAGGGAGAGAAACGCTGCAGCCAGGCGACCCAGTGGAAAGCCGTTAACTAAGGTAGTGTGAATTACCACTGTTTATATTGCTCTTAAATCTTGTGAATTGGGTTTGATGAGTAAAACAGTTTAACTGGAAAGCTTTATTAAAGTGATACTGGCAACAAAAAAAATATGTCACTTCCTTTTCATTTCACGTGGAGATTGCAAAGAGACAAAAGGCCGTAAAGTCCTAGACATTGCTCACATCAACTTGGGAACAAATCAAGCATTCGAGCTACAGCTATGCTTTCGTTTGACTCCGTATTTGTGATCGATTATGACTGTAGGGCTCACCTGTTGATGTTGTGGAGTCGGGAGGTCTGTGGAACCGGCAGGTCCTCTCCGTGCTCATTGAGCTTGGTGTTGGCCTGCGGGTCCAGGTGCTCTGAGTCTGAGGGGTGGAGGTAGGGGGGCAGACCCAGACGCTGGGGGGAGTATACCACCGGCTCCTCCAACCCAACATCCTCCTCCTTGGTGGCTCTCTGATTGAGCACGATGAACTTGTACTTCTTCCAGTTGCGTGCCTTGGGGTCCTGGCTGCCCTGTGGTAGCTGGGCACCAACCCGGCCGGCCTGGGAGAGGGAGAGACCTGCATTCTTACTGCTGCTGGACTCGGTGGGGGAGTTAGGCTGGCAGTCAGATTTGAGCGGGCTCTGTGGGCTACTCATCAGGCCCTTCCGTCCGGCTGAGGAGATCCCCAGAGGGTAGTGCTGCTGGCTCGTGTCTTCCTCTGTCGTCTGAGGACCGTGCTCCTTACCCAGAACCACCTTCTGCTGCTCGTGGGCCGCCCCGGCGAACCCTCTCTTCCTGGAGCCTCCCACCCCACCAGCCTGGCTGACCCCTCCCTCATGGCTCTCCTTCCTCATCTCCTCCTCCCTGGAGGAGAAGTAACTTGCTGCTGCATGATGGATGTTGGCCGAGCCCCCGCTCACCGCCCGGCTGTAATCAACCCTCATGGCGCTGCTCGTGTCCGGGGGTGAACAGTGCTTGTGGTGGATCCCGCCTTTAGAGAAGTCAGCGAATGTGTTTTTGGCGTCTGTCAGCTTGCAGAGAGGAAAAGGGAAGCCCTGGACGGGGAACTGACCGTAGAGGTGGTAGTTGCTGGGGGAATTGACCCCATTGAACATGCTGGAGCCGTAGGGCCTCCCGTCTCTGTAGGGGCCGACCCGGCCGGGCAGGTTGTCGACCACATCGTGGGGCCGGTATGCATGGACGCCCTGAGGTAAAAGCAAAGGGCTGACCAAGAACTCATCTCTGGGCAGTTTGTTGGCCTGGCCAGGGTCGCTGTGAGGAGGATAGACGAGGAGAAAAGATGAGACAATGAAACCTGAACACGGCAGATACTGGACACCAGAATTTACATTCCACAAACTGTCCATTTCTAATTGTTGCTGTGCACGTCTCTTGACAGGTCGTAATTTGCAAAATAAGATGGTTGTTAATTGTTTGTTAATTGTACCCGGAGTCTGGCGTACTGATTAGTCGTTCGACTCCACACCACATTTAGACCCTCTTCTTTCTGATTACCCCCCCTACACCCCCCCCCCCTGTCCCGTCCCGTCGTCCATGTACCTGGATTCATCACCCCCCCTACACCCCCCCCCCTGTCCCGTCCCGTCGTCCATGTACCTGGATTCATCACCCCCCCTACACCCCCCCCCCCCTGTCCCGTCCCGTCGTCCATGTACCTGGATTCATCACCCCCCCTACACCCCCCCCCCGTCCCGTCCCGTCGTCCATGTACCCTGGATTCATCACCCCCCCTACACCCCCCCCCCTGTCCCGTCCCGTCGTCCATGTACCTGGATTCATCACCCCCCCTACACCCCCCCCCTGTCCCGTCCCGTCGTCCATGTACCTGGATTCATCACCCCCCCTACACCCCCCCCCCTGTCCCGTCCCGTCGTCCATGTACCTGGATTCATCACCCCCCCTACACCCCCCCCCCCTGTCTCGTCCCGTCGTCCATGTACCTGGATTCATCACCCCCCCTACACCCCCCCCCCTGTCCCGTCCCGTCGTCCATGTACCTGGATTCATCACCCCCCCTACACCCCCCCCCCCCCCTGTCCCGTCCCGTCGTCCATGTACCTGGATTCATCACCCCCCCTACACCCCCCCCCCGTCCCGTCCCGTCGTCCATGTACCTGGATTCATCACCCCCCCTACACCCACCCCCCTGTCCCGTCCCGTCGTCCATGTACCTGGATTCATCACCCCCCCTACACCCACCCCCCCCTGTCTCGTCCCGTCGTCCATGTACCTGGATTCATCACCCCCCCTCCACCCCCCGTCCCGTCATCCATGTACCTGGATTAATCACCCCCCCCCGTCATCCATGTACCTGGATTCATCATCCCCCCCCGTCATCCATGTACCTGGATTCATCATCCCCCCCCCCCCCCCCCCCCCCCTCCAGTCATCCATGTACCTGGATTCATCATCCCCACCCCCCCCCCCCCCCCCTCCAGTCATCCATGTACCTGGATTTGATGAATCTGTGGCAAGTGTCTACAACGTGATCCATCTGTAGGTAGATGGCTGTGTTCATGATAGCCATGATCAGAGTCTCCTTCAGCGTCAGTCTAGAGGTGTACATGAACTCCAGCAGGACGGCAAAGCCCTCGGGATCCACCTTGGGGTCCAGACTGATGGCATTCAGGTTACACTTCAGGGAGTCCGTAAATATAGTGTAGAACAGCCCACTAGAGAGAGAGAGAGGAGAGGACAAAGATATAATACCATGTACTGTACATAACAGCAACATGGAAACTGTGACAGACAGACACCCAGGGGGAGGGGACAGACAGACACCCAGGGGGAGGGGACAGACAGACACCCAGGGGGAGGGGACAGACAGACACCCAGGGGGAGGGGACAGACAGACACCCAGGGGGAGGGGACAGACAGACACCCAGGGGGAGGGGACAGACAGACACCCAGGGGGAGGGGACAGACAGACACCCAGGGGGAGGGGACAGAGAGACACCCAGGGGGAGGGGACAGAGAGACACCCAGGGGGAGGGGACAGAGAGACACCCAGGGGGAGGGGACAGACAGACACCCAGGGGGAGGGGACAGACAGATCCCAGGGGGAGGGGACAGACAGACACCCAGGGGGAGGGGACAGACAGACACCCAGGGGAGGGGACAGACAGACACCCAGGGGGAGGGGACAGAGAGACACCCAGGGGGAGGGGACAGACAGACACCCAGGGGGAGGGGACAGAGAGACACCCAGGGGGAGGGGACAGACAGACACCCAGGGGAGGGGACAGAGACAAATGCAAAAAAAAAAATGTAGATGTTTATCTCTGCCGATAACTTCAGAACGGTTGTGAGTGACTACGAATTCAAAGCGGCCCGTTTCTTTCCATTACAAGAGAAGGATATGAAGATGCTGCCAGTGAAACCCCAGATGACTGATATGAACAGATACGGTCCAGACCGCATAGACCTATAGAACATAAAGGGTTCACACCTCTCGACTTAGTCCACATTTCCTGTTGTGTTACAACCTGAAATCAAGATGGATTAAATAGATTCTCATCCATCTAAACACACAATACCCCATAATGACAAAGTCAAAAGAGGTTTAGAAATGTATTCATTTATTGAAAATGAAATACGTACAATTCCATTTCCATAAGTATTCACACCCCTGAGTCAATTAAGCTATAAAAAGGCACGAGGGGCTGTGGTATATGGCCAATATATCACGGCTAAGGGCTGTTCTTGTGCACGACACGGAGTGCTTGGCCATTTACTACAAACCACAGCGTTTTAGAATCACCGTGGTGTAAGTCTAAGAGCTTTGCACACTTGGGGGACTGATTTATCAATCACGTGTAGTCGTAAACCATGTGTGGGATAATTTCCACTCAAAATGTGAGATTTATCCATATGAACGTTTGCATGAGTGCCTCGTGACACAGCCGCGACCATCTGTATGCGCAGTGCCAAGAGTTGGAAAGAGGGAGCTGCTTGTCAAGTGTAACATGTGAATATATGTTGGAAATATGTGAAATTGGGAGAATAGACTTAATAATAATATTTTTTTTTTTTTTTTTGTAAAATAGGGATAACTATTCAAAACAGAGCTAAATCAGAGCCTTGCTATTCAAGGAGACATGGGTTGGAAGCCCAGTGAAAATAAGGCAGAAGAGTGAAATGACAAGGTTATGGAACCGTGTTATCGACATAGAGGTTTTCAACTGGGATAAAACACACAATTACCCTTGGACAAAGGACTTTGCTCTACGACACATTTAGAAACAAGTTATGATGCAATGTCAACATGATTAAACACAAGTTAAGCCTTAGCGACAAAAGAACTGTAAACTCAACTTCTAACCAGATAAAATGTTATTTTTATTTTATTTTTTTAAACACATCTCGAACCCCGACACCCGTCACCTAACAATAATTCAAATATCCTTGTGTTGAGAACCGGGATACTGCCTCTGGCAATACAAATAGGGAGGTTCAACGCCATAGATGAACAAGAGTGGCTGTGTATATAGTCTGATTTAGGGGAGATCAAGAATGAAATGCACTTTATGATTTAAGAGAAACCTTGTTAGATAAAATAAAATAAATAAATAACAGAACTATTCTGTAGTAGTACTTTTGAAAAACTTGAATGGCTTTTCAGAAAATATGTTTTCCTGGTTGCAAATGTTATTTCCAAAGCTTGGAAGAAGCGACGAGATAAGTTGTATAACTTAAAATGTTTTTGTTTTTTTCTTTTCAATTGTTTTCATTTCAGTAGAAATGTACGTAGGTAGGTGTGTAACGATCATCATCAGTGGGATAATTTTATTAGGATACAACAGTTTCCGTGTGAGTTGGCCGTCATGACGACGCGACACTATAATAAAAAAAAATCACTCAGTTCCTACCTAGGCCTCTATTCTACCGTTCTCTTGTGATTTGTTTTCTATACTCGTTTTCCACTAGGTGGCACCCTTGACCACAGTACCTCAACCCTGTGGATCTACATTGATCGGCACATCTCATTGGCATCGCCAGGTGACTAGTGTCCTTACCAATTGTCGTCCCTTATCCATATGGCCTATGTAGTAGTCTATTCAGTCTGTCATTGTTTTGAAGAAAGCCATAGATGACGGCCGGAATGTCAAGTATAACTTTTTTTTTTCTTCTTTTTTTAACAGTGCTGCATCTTTCCTTTTCAAATGATCTAATTGGGTTTTGTTGCATTTTCCCACATTTTTAAAACAATTCATAATTTAAGGTCACTGTGATCCCTCTGCATCATTGAATTCCTTCCCCTTGCCTCAGAGTAACAAACATAGGCAGTTAGAAATCAATCATCCTGGAAGTGTGTAATAGCGCATCCCTATGTGGGGATCGGAGTGGATTTGACAGGTGTATATGGCAATAGCATCAACTATTACTAAACAAATCGATTTCACATGACTGGGAATACAGATATGCCTCTGTTGGTCACAGATACTTTTAAAGTAGGGGAATGGATCAGTATCTGGTGTAACTAACGGATGTGAAATGGCTAGCTAGTTAGCGGGTACGATGGGTAACGATGCTTCGTGGGTGTCAGTTGTTGATGTGTGCAGAGGGTCCCTGGTTCGCGCCCGGGTCGGGGCGAGGGGACGGTTTAAAGTTATACTGTTACATAACCACCATTTGCCTCATGCTGCACGACACATCTCCTTCACATAGAGTTAATCAGGCTGTTGATTGTGGCCTGTGGAATGTTGTCCCACTCTTCTTCAATGGCTGTGTGAAGTTTGCTGGATATTGGCGGGAACTGGGACACGCTGTCGTACACATCCAGAGCATCCCAAACATGCTCAATGGGTGACATGTCTGGTGAGTATGCAGGCCATGGAAGAACTGGGAGATTTTCAGCTTCCAGGAATTGTGTACAGATCCTTATGACAAGGGGCCGTGCATTATCATGCTGAAACATGAGGTGATGGTCGCTCGCCCACACAACGCCATACACTGAGTATTTATGTCTGTAATAAAGCCATTTTGTGGGGGAAAACCTCATTGATTGGCTGGGACTGGCTCCCCAGTGCCCTACAAGGCCCACCCATCGCTGCAGCCCTGCCCAGTCATGTAAAATCCATAGATTAGGGCCTAATGAATTTATTTAAATTGACTGATTTCCTTATATGAACTGTAACTCAGTAAAATCTTAGAAATTGTTACATGTTATAATTATATTTTTAATAAGGTATTTGAGGTAGATATGTACATGAAGGCAGGGTAAAGTGACCAGGCATCAGGATAGATAATAATAAGGTATTTGAGGTAGATATGTACATGAAGGCAGGGTAAAGTGACTAGACATCAGGATAGATAATAATAAGGTATTTGAGGTAGATATGTACATGAAGGCAGGGTAAAGTGAATAGGCATCAGGATATATAATAATAAGGTATTTGAGGTAGATATGTACATGAAGGCAGGGTAAAGTGACTAGGCATCAGGATAGATAATAAGGTATCTCAATCTTTTCAGCCATAGGAGGTAATATCTCTCTAGGAGCTGATCCATGGTCAGTATTATGGAATAATTATAATGTTAAGGTAAGACTGGAAAGGGAGAACTCTGATCCGAGAGCAGCGCTTCCTTTCGATCCTATCAACATTAACACTTAACCTCAACGACGCACCTAGTGAACGTTCTCTCGCGTTGTGTTTTGGAATGCTTCTCCACCTGCATTGCTTGCTGTTTGGGGTTTTAGGCTGGGTTTCTGTACAGCACTTTGAGACATCGGCTGATGAAAGAAGGGCTTTATAAATACATTTGATTGGATGTTACATCTTCGGCCGTTGTAGGAAAGCTGCATCGTTAAAACACTAGTAAGTCTAAGTTCCATGGAGATCGGGAAACCGGGCCCAGAACAGTGTGTGAGTGTGTGACAGAGACAGAGACAGGAAAGGGACTTTAAATATCATGCCATGTGTACAGAACAGCAACATGCAAACTGGGTTCAAGCGTGACAAAAAGTAGGGGGGGGGGGCAAAAGTGGGACAGAGCCTGGTGCTAGATCTGTTTGTGCTAGCATGTCAACTCCTTGTCATGCCAAAAAAACACCGTTTGGCATGATGGCACAAACAGACTGGTACACATACTAGGACTTGGCGTCAACACACCTGCAGGCCATGAGGACAGTCTTGTGAGCGCGGAACTGCTGTCTGTTGACCAGGATGGTGACATCTGTGAGGATGTCCCGGCTCCGTAGCCGGTTGAGATTCAGCAGTACGTCGCTGGCGTGGCGCGTGAATTGGATACAGCTGTCTGCTGCGCAAGCCATTTTGTCAAGCTCTGGGAAAAAAAATACAAATAAATTCCCCTGGTCAATGCCACGGATATACATAAGGTTATATACAGGTTATTCATCAAATAAGCTGCTATTTTGGAGGTGAAAACCGGTGGAATATGGTTCAACCTGGAGGGCTCTCCAACCCTGTTCCTGGAGACTTACCCTCCTGTAGGTTATTGCACAAACCCTAATCGAGCGCACCTGATTGATAAAATTAGGTTAGTTACAACTGGGGTTGGAGCAAACGTCTACAGGGTATGGAGAGCCCAGGTCCTGAGGAAGTAGTTTAATGAGACACATTAAGATATACAACAGAAAGCATGGCAGGAAGGCTGCATGCGTCGGTCTCTTTTAAAAATGTGGATTATTTTAATATAGGAAATTGCCCTCATCTCTTCTCATCATCTCCCTGATTGCAGTAGAGGTTTGCAGCCAATAGGCAGCGCCATTGAACAGCATAAAGTATGGAGCATTTAAGTAACATTTTCTGTTCAGAAAGTGGGAGAACACTTGATTTCTTTATTGTTGCCACTCGAACTTGAATGTCGAGGATGAATGATCACCCCGGCACCCTTATTCAGAAAGTCTAGCCCTGCGTTAGGCAGTCAAACGCCTGTGGTTATGCGACAGCTCATCGTTTAATGTCACATAGCAACACTGTCACATTCAGCATGGAAACAGATACAAAACACCAGGTGTTGGCTACTTCTTCCTACGAGTACAGTATACATCAAAATACACCTGTCTGGTTGACACACCGGCAAATTATAAAGCGGTGCGTCTTTAAATTATAAAGTGTGTGCCATCATCGGGGCACTTCCGACGTATTGAACATTCTGTATCGGGATTCGAAGTTGATTATTTTCCATCCGAATCAACGCCACACTCCAGAGTTTCCCGGCGATATCGTTCATTTAAAAAAAAAAAACAACCGTACCACTTTATTTATTCACACATAATCTGAGATGGAGAGAACCTTTGTTGTTGTTGTTGAGCATGTCAAATTTGTATGAATGCGACAATTAAAAAAAGTTGCCAGATTTAACTTTACTGTGCACTGACAGAAGGTGTCTGAATAATTGACTATTATTAACAATAATAACAACAAAAAACTACTAAATATTTAATGCAATCAAAAAAGGTAGATTAAAGTGCAAACTGCTCCATGAATTTTTTTAAAGATGATACACCACAAGATGTCATCATTATATTAAGATAGCCTAGAAATGTATACGTGCGCTCTCCCGCAATATAAATAGCGGGTAGTCAGGCGCAAGAGAACACGTTTTGGCAGGGTTTCCCAAACTCGGTCCTGGGGACCCCAATTGGTGCAAGTTAGTTTTTTCCCCCTAGCACTACTACTCAGTTTATTCAAAACCTCTCATGAATCGTCAGGTTTTTATTATCTTTAATGTGTAGTGCTAGGGCAAGAATCAAAACGTGCACACAGGGGTGTCCCCAGGACCGAGGTTAGGAAACGCTGTGTTATGGCAATAACATAATTTAATTGCAACGCACAACAAGACTTGAGCATATTTTGAGAACACTTGTTCTCAAAGTTTGTTTGTTTAGGCTACAGTCTGCTTTTTAACGGGTATCCTAACTTACTACTACGTCCCCCCCCCCTCCAACCCAATGTAATAAATGTTTTTAAAATGACAGCTTCTTCACGTGGAATAGCATGTTGAGCCAGCCCGTTCAATAACACATTGGAACAAGTACTATCACTCTGACTCAATGCCAAGTCTTAGGCTGCCACTCGACACCACCCGAAATGAATCATGTATACAAGTGAACAGGCTTCTCAGCGGTCAACAGAGGCTACAACCCTCCTACGACTACTGCTTTGGTATTTTACCATTCTCAAAATGTTTTTTTTTTTTTTTTAGGTTATTCACTTTTCAAATCAAATTCAGACGAAGAGATTCAAAAGGTACTACTTTCAGACACTTAACTACACTTCAAATCTACTTTAAAAAATACAAATATTAAATAAGACTTCTTGCATGGAAGCTTAGCAAACAAATACCTTCTAATGCTGCAACATTGTATATGTTAACCATTCAAATACTATAAATACGACATTGTACCGTTTTCCTGTCATGTTGCCTAAAGTCATTCATCCCTGGCTCCAGACAGATAGCACGCAGGTACAAACTTGCGCTCGTAAACTAGGCTGTGGAAAGCTACAAACTAAAAAAAACAGATTTCCGTAAGGTGTGTGTGTGTGTGTGTTGGGGGGGACTGCGAAACAAGACAATCAATATCTCGTGCAACCAGATCCCGATGTTCGATTTGATTATTTTCTCCAAGACTATCTGGATTTATAAAACAATGTAGCATAACACCACTGACACACCTATCCCTGCACATCTGCCACAAGCCCAAACACACTGTGCAAGTTACTTAGTTATGCGGATGAGAAGCACGTTATAATAAACACCGAAATCATTTCTGTGCAACACCGCTGATATTAAACACAAAATACACAAAACCCAGCCAGGTCAGATCTAAACCAAGTTTTGCTTAGAATAAAGGCAGCAGCATTTAGTTAAACTAAACTCCTTGTTCATTATTAGCAGTAAAGTCATGTCTAACAGAATAACCACGTAATCTCATTTCTGTTTTGCGATCAGCACAGTACAGTAACAAAACGCCTCCACTGTCAAACCGACAGAAGGCGAACCGAGAGCCGTATAGTGAAGTGAAGACAGCGGAATATTATTATAGAAACAGATATGTCAAGAGCACTGTCACCCAGGAGCAAAACGGTGCGCTCTAAACAGTCCACCAAAACACCTTCAAATCACCTAGATTTACAGTGTAAAACACATTCAGAAACAAAGCCAGCACTACACCATCACCTGCAACCAAGAATACAACTTCGCGCCAAATTACATAGGAAAAAAATAATTTTTTAAAAATATCACCTGATATTGCTTTCCTAGAAACTTCTTGCATCACCACTTCTAAGAACCCCAGTTCTAAGAATCAGAGGAGCTCAATTCTCAGAATTTGAGCTTGTGGCGATACCACTTTCCGAGGGAAGGGGAGAGTCAGCTTTTAATGCTTGCTGAGAAATCGTCTTTCTGAGATTTTGATTTCCGTGCGTATTATACAACATGACTTATGGAACAAGTGTATTACAAAAGCAAACTGAAATTATTGTACATTTTATATTATTTTTCTATATTTTAAGAGAAATGGAGAATTGTTTTTTTATGCCCCCTACTTATGGATTCTCCCAGACCTAGACGGTCACATGGGCAGAAGAGTTGCCTACGTAACCCACGCCTCTTAGTCCAGCCCCTAAATTCACAGAACTAATTTGCTATTCCATGACATAAGCGAAGTGTCCATCCGTCGCCTTTCCCTTTATGAAACCCACAGACATTACCTACACAGCACCGAACTGGACTGCTTATTCAACACGGACACGCGTTGTACAGGCCTATTTGTTGTGATAGTATTTACATTTTTTTTTTTTTGCTTCTCCTGCAGAGAATATTCATTTTTACCCCCCCACACCCCCATCCCTGTTTCTACGTTCATTGCTCTGGACTGCTGGCAAATCATCACATGGGTTTGTTTGGGAGCAGATTATATTTGTGAATCAACGACATTCTGGTTGAAAACTCTCTTTAATCACTGGGATTCTCCATTGCTGTAGCCTTCTTGTTGCCAGGTTTATCTGACTATATGTTTGTCACAGTGGTAGCCTACGGTGTGAGAAAGGAAGCTGTGATGTTAGCCTATTTGCTGTGATAAATAGCTTGAATCTAGTAGAAACGGGGCTATTTGCGCAGCATAGAGAACATAATACATTCTGTTGTGGGTGCAATACGTAGTCTATAATGTCATTTAATCAATAGAAAATAATTATTGTAATCGAACTTCTTCCTTTTTTTGGTGATTTAAAAAAAAAAAAAGATCCATTTGACATAGGAAAAGCTTTGGTATGCTGGCCGTTTTATAATCGGTTACATTTGTTTAGTAATGTAGGTTATTGCGGTCATTTTGACCTTAACCTCTATGGCTAACAACTGGTTCAAACGCTATGCAGTTTGTCCTATATAATCGCTGTCGTCCGCTGCTATGCAATGCATTAACTATTTACGCTCTCAAGCTCTCTCTCTCTCTCTCTGACAACCGTCAGCAGCCAATGTTGGGCAATTTACCCTACAGCAAACTTTCCAAATTCAATTACGTAATCTAACCAAAAAAATGTTCAAATTACGAATGAAAAACCCTAGGCATAGTATTGGAATAACATTGGTATAAAGTATTATTTAATGTCACACAAAAGTAGTCTACATGCCCTTTACGACTCTTATTAACCTTCAAATGAATAAAGACAAATAGGCTGCAATGAGGATAGCTTATATATTTATTTTTTTGTTAATGATTAATACACAGACACATCGCCTACTTGCGGCATATTAAACCCAAAGGCCACGGGGCCAACATCCTTAACCCCGCACAGCGCACAACGTTTATCCACTCCTCTTAGCCTAATAGTCGCCCGTTATTCTAACAGGACAAATATGTCATTGGCCTTTTTTCTTAGTCCAAATCAGAGAGAATCTAACCAGTTAGCATACTTGTTTGCCGTGTGAACCACTCAGGTCGTTTTGTCAAGGTCGAGGCCAACCCTACATTATAAACCCCTTAATGCAATGAACACTAGCGCTCCTAAATAAGTGCAATGCAAAGCTTTCTCAGAAGGCGATTTTTTTTTTAAAGGCAACGCTAATAGCCTACTCGTGGAATTTAAATAATATTTTGATGTGGATCTAACAGTGCAAATCATTTACGGTTGAAGTGAAGTGAAAGGCCCTAAGCTTTACAGTGGATCGAGAATCATAATTGTATCAACTTGCCATTAAGTCACCTGTGTGATGAATTGTGGCATACATGTCAAACAGACAGTAGCCCGGCCAGCCCCCCATAATTAAATCAAGTGTGCAACGCGCAAGTGCATATTAAAATGAAATGCGCCTGGCTCAATGCATATCGAAATAAGATCTGTTTTTTGTTGAAAAGACGTGCAGCTTTCCAAAAATACAGGCTACTGCGTCATGGTGCATACAAGTTAACCTCGTGTGTCACGTTTATATGTTAGTTCCCATTTGAATGATGAGTATGGGGTTATTGAAGTTAGGCCTAAAGAAAATACATATAGGCCCATTTGCACAAAACATTATACCTCATGATATCACATCTAATAATCGTTTTTTATAAAATCATCTCCCTTAAGTCTATTTGAGGTCACTTTGTATTCATTTACAAATAGACATAACCTCGAAATAACAATTTATTTTATAAACTTCTTTTTACATTAGCAGTCGTCACAAAGTGCTATACAGTTAGTAACCCGGTGCTTTACAATAATAACCTAACCTATAACTAACTTTGCGCGAAGGGCATTCATCGCGTTGCCATTTCCGTAATAAACGTGCAATGTTCCTTGAGGATCTTTTCAGCCAGCCACTCCCACTCCTAGTTACCTGCCTGTCTGTCAGCCTGCCCGTCTGTCTGTCTGCCTGTCTGTCTGTCTGCCTGTCTGTCTGAACTTTGAGCAAATAGAGGGAGGTTTGTACGCTTGTAACCTTAACGCGTTCACTCTTTTTGTGCAATTGATATATCATTAAAACGTTAATTTTAACAAAGTACTTTTAAAGTAATTAAAAGTAGCCTATTAAGGTGTATGCCAATGTATGGAGAACAGTTTAATGGTAATATTTATTTATGTAGCTTATTTAACCAATTATATATATATATATATATATATATATATATATATATATATATATATATATATATATATATATGTAATAATTTTTTATTTTGCTTTACACCATCTTAGAATTGGAAAAATGTATGTTTGGAATGAAAACAAAATAAATTTAAAAAACTGAACTTTAATAAATGTGTTCGTTGTGATGTTTATTTTTAGTTCCAGCCATGTGGCATATAGAAGATAGAAGATATGTATCTATATACATACAGAAGTGTTAATACTGAGTGACAACTAAAGAGATTCTTCATCTTCTTCAGCTTCACTTCTTATTGGTGTGTGGAGTTCTGGACAACACATCATTCCTCTAAAAGCAAACGCAGAGAGTTGCTGTACCGGCAGGCAACTTGAAAATGATGGAACGTGTTGCTGAGGATGGGAGGGGAGCATGTATTGGCATCATCATTCATTGGTTGTTTGGTATGCAGCCCGCAGCACTGTGATCATACTCTATTATATCAGTGACTCAAATGGCACCCTATTCACTATATAGTGCACCCTATTCACTATATAGTGCACCTGGGCCCATTTAGCTAATGATTGGATTGTCAAGAAAGAAATTGGTGTGATTTCTGGTCACAGTCCATCCAAGACTGTGATGACGCTATATTTCCTACATTATATCATTGATTTATTACCGTATATCCTCTGTTTCCCACAGTATATCCTGTATTTACTACAGTATATCCTCTATTTACTACAGTATATCCTCTATTTATTACAGTATATCCTCTATTTACTACAGTATATCCTCTATTTACTACAGTATATCCTCTATTTACTACAGTATGTCTTGTATTTACTACAGTATATCTTGTATTTACTACAGTATATCCTCTATTTACTACAGTATATCCTCTATTTACTACAGTATATCCTCTATTTACTACAGTATATCCTCTATTTATTACAGTATATTTACTACAGTATATCCTGTATTTACTACAGTATATCCTCTATTTACTACAGTATATCCTGTATTTACTACAGTATATCCTCTATTTACTACAGTATATCTTCTATTTACTACAGTATATCCTCTATTTACTACAGTATATCCTCTATTTACTACAGTATATCCTCTATTTACTACAGTATATCCTCTATTTATTACAGTATATTTACTACAGTATATCCTGTATTTACTACAGTATATCCTCTATTTACTACAGTATATCCTCTATTTACTACAGTATATCCTGTATTTACTACAGTATATTTACTACAGTATATCCTGTATTTACTACAGTATATCCTCTATTTACTACAGTATATCCTCTATTTACTACAGTATATCCTCTATTTATTACAGTATATCCTCTATTTACTACAGTATATTTACTACAGTATATTTACTACAGTATATCCTGTATTTACTACAGTATATCCTCTATTTACTACAGTATATCTTGTATCTACTACAGTATATCCTCTATTTACTACAGTATATCCTCTATTTACTACAGTATATCCTGTATTTACTACAGTATATCTTGTATTTACTACAGTATATCCTGTATTTACTACAGTATATCTTCTATTTACTACAGCATATCCTTTATTTACTACAATATATCCTATATTTATTAAAGTATATTTACTACAGTATATCCTGCATTTACTACAGTATATCCTCTATTTACTACAGTATATCTTGTATTTACTACAGTATATCCTCTATTTACTACAGTATATCCTCTATTTACTACAGTATATCTGTAACAGTCCTGACCTGTTTTATGTTGTTTTTTATGTGTTTATGGTCAGGGCATGTGTTTTGGGTGGGCAGTCTATGTTATCTGTTTCTATGTTGGTTTCGGTGTGCCTGGTATGGCTCTTGATTAGAGGCAGGTGGTTTGCATTTTCCTCTAATCAAGAGTCATATTTAGGTAGGGCATTATCACTGTGTGTTTGTGGGTGATTGTCTCCTGTGATGTCTTTCGTGTTGTCTTTCGTGTTGTCGATATATATTCACTTACGGGACTGTTTGGCTGTTCGTTTCATTTCGATGTCGTCTGTTTTCCTGTTCGTGAGTTTACGTTTCAGTTATGTAAGTTTATGTTCAGGTTTCGTTCTACGTCGTTTTTGTTATTTTGTAGTTTGTTGAAAGTGTTTTGTTTAGTTTTCGTGTTGCCATCTGCATCGTTGTCATATGTAAAATAAAGATGGCATATTTCCCTAACTCCGCATTTTGGTCAGAAGATCCTTCTCTCCTCACCTCATCTGAGGATGAGGAGAGCGACAGCTTTAACAGAATCACCCACCAAAATACAGAGACCAAGCGGTATGGGAATGCTCGACGGAGCAATAAGGATTTCTGGACTTGGGAGGAGATATTGGACGGTAGAGGACCTTGGGCTCAACCAGGGGAATATCGCCGTCCAAAGGAGGAATTGGAAGCAGCGAAGGCTGAGCGGCGCTGGTATGAGGAGGCAGCGCGACGACGCGGTTGGGAGCCCGTGAGTAAGACCCAAAAATTTCTTGGGGGGGGGCACACGAGGAGTGTGGCAAAGCCGGGTAGGATACCCGAGCCAACTCCCCGTGCTTACCGTGGAGGTAGTAGGCGTCGTACTGGTAAGACACCGTGTTATGCGGTAAAGCGCACGGTGTCCCCAGTACGCGTGCTTAGCCCAGTGCGGGCTATTCCACCTTGCCGCACTGGGAGGGCTAGGTTGGGCATCGAGCCGGGTGCCATGAAGCCGGCCCAACGTAGCTGGTCTCCAGTACGTCTCCTCGGGCCGGTGTACATGGCACCAGCCTTACAGGTGGTGTCCCCGGTTCGCCTGCATAGCCCAGTGCGGGCTATTCCACCTCGCCGCACTGGCAGGGCTACGGGGTTCATTCAACCGGGTAGGGTTGGGGAGGCTCGGTGCTCAAGAGCACGTGTCCTCCTTCACGGTCCGGTATATCCGGTGCCACCTCCATGTACCAGTCCTCCGGTGGCAGCCCCCCGTACCAGGCTGTCTCTCCGGGTTCTCTCTCCTGCTGTTTCCTCCTCTCCAGCGCAGCCGGTGCCTAGACCACGCACCAGGCTGTCTCTCCTTCTCCTCCCTACAGAGCTATCTGTCTCCCCAGCGCCATCTGAGCCATCCGTCTCCCCAGCGCCATCTGAGCCATCCGTCTCTCCAGCGCCATCTGAGCCATCCGTCTCCCCAGCGCCGTCTGAGCCATCCGTCTGCCATGAGCCTGCAAAGCCGCCCGTCTGCCATGAGCCTGCAAAGCCATCCGCCAGACAGGAGCCGCTAGAGCCGTCAGCCAGACAGGAGCCGCTAGAGCCGTCAGCCAGACAGGATCTGCCAGAGCCGCCAACCAGACAGGATCTGCCAGAGCCGCCAACCAGACAGGATCTGCCAGAGCCGCCAACCAGACAGGATCTGCCAGAGCCGCCAGCGAGCCATGAGCAGCCAGAGCCGTCAAAGAGCCATGAGCAGCCAGAGCCGTCAGTGAGCCATGAGCAGCCAGAGCCGTCAGAGAGCCATGAGCAGCCAGAGCCGTCAGAGCGCCATGAGCGTCGAGAGCCGTCAGCCTGCCATGAGCGTCGAGAGCCGTCAGCCTGCCA
Source organism: Salvelinus fontinalis (assembly GCF_029448725.1). NCBI lineage: Eukaryota > Metazoa > Chordata > Actinopteri > Salmoniformes > Salmonidae > Salvelinus > Salvelinus fontinalis. The sequence continues at coordinate 56,339,828 of NC_074676.1, forward strand.
TGAGCGTCAAGAGCCGTCAGCCTGCCATGAGCGTCAAGAGCCGTCAGCCTGCCATGAGCGTAGAGAGCCGTCAGCCAGCATGGACCTGCCAGAGCCGTCCAAACAGGACCTGCCAGAGTCCTTCAGCCGGGATCTGCCCCTTGTCCCGGTGTTGCCCCTTGTCCCGGTGCTGCCCCTTGTCCCGGTGCTGCCCCTTGTTCCGGTGCTGCCCCTTGTTCCGGTGCTGCCCCTTGTCCCGGTGCTGCCCCTTGTCCCGGTGCTGCCCCTTGTCCCGGTGCTGCCCCTTGTCCTGGTGCTGCCCCTTGTTCTGGTGCTGCCCCTTGTCCCGGTGCTACCCCTTGTCCCGGTGCTACCCCTTGTCCCGGTGCTGCCCCTTGTCCTGGTGCTAGCTGTTTATTTAGGGGAAGGTAGTGTTAGGGTGGGCATTAGAAGGGGTAGAAAGAAGAGGGGAGTGACTATGGTGGTATGGGGACAGCGTCCTGAGCCGGAACCACCACCGTGGTCAACTGCCCACCCGGACCCTCCCCTGGACTTTGTGCTTGTGCGCCCGGCGTGCGCATCTTGAGGGGGGGGTACTGTAACAGTCCTGACCTGTTTTATGTTGTTTTTTATGTGTTTATGGTCAGGGCATGTGTTTTGGGTGGGCAGTCTATGTTATCTGTTTCTATGTTGGTTTCGGTGTGCCTGGTATGGCTCTTGATTAGAGGCAGGTGGTTTGCATTTTCCTCTAATCAAGAGTCATATTTAGGTAGGGCATTATCACTGTGTGTTTGTGGGTGATTGTCTCCTGTGATGTCTTTCGTGTTGTCTTTCGTGTTGTCGATATATATTCACTTACGGGACTGTTTGGCTGTTCGTTTCATTTCGATGTCGTCTGTTTTCCTGTTCGTGAGTTTACGTTTCAGTTATGTAAGTTTATGTTCAGGTTTCGTTCTACGTCGTTTTTGTTATTTTGTAGTTTGTTGAAAGTGTTTTGTTTAGTTTTCGTGTTGCCATCTGCATCGTTGTCATATGTAAAATAAAGATGGCATATTTCCCTAACTCCGCATTTTGGTCAGAAGATCCTTCTCTCCTCACCTCATCTGAGGATGAGGAGAGCGACAGCTCTAACAATATCCTGTATTTACTACAGTATATCTTCTATTTACTACAGTATATCCTCTATTTATTACAGTATATTTACTACAGTATATCCTGTATTTACTACAGTATATCCTCTATTTACTACAGTATATCCTCTATTTATTACAGTATATTTACTACAGTATATCCTGTATTTACTACAGTATATCCTCTATTTACTACAGTATATCCTCTATTTACTACAGTATATCCTCTATTTATTACAGTATATCCTCTATTTATTACAGTATATTTACTACAGTATATCCTCTATTTACTACAGTATATCCTCTATTTACTACAGTATATCCTGTATTTACTACAGTATATCTTGTATTTACTACAGTATATCCTCTATTTACTACAGTATATCCTGTATTTACTACAGTATATCCTGTATTTACTACAGTATATCCTCTATTTACTACAGTATATCCTGTATTTACTACAGTATATATTATATTTATTACAGTATATCCTGTATTTACTACAGTATATCCTGTATTTACTACAGTATATATTATATTTATTACAGTATATCCTATATTTACTACAGTATATCCTGTATTTACTACAGTATATTCCCTATTTACAACAGTATATCTTGTATTTACTACAGTATATCCTCTATTTACTACAGTATATCTTGTATTTACTACAGTAGATCTTGTATTTACTACAGTATATCCTCTATTTACTACAGTATATCCTGTATTTACTACAGTATATCCTCTATTTACTACAGTATATCCTCTATTTACTACAGTATATCCTCTATTTACTACAGTATATTTACTACAGTATATCCTCTATTTAATACAGTATATTTACTACAGTATATCCTCTATTTACTACAGTATATCCTCTATTTACTACAGTATATCCTCTATTTACTACAGTATATCCTCTATTTACTACAGTATATTTACTACAGTATATCCTCTATTTAATACAGTATATCCTGTATTTACAACAGTATATTTACTACAGTATATCCTCTATTTAATACAGTATATCCTGTATTTACTACAGTATATCCTCTATTTATTACAGTATATCCTGTATTTACTACAGTATATTTATTACAGTATATCCTCTATTTACTACAGTATATCCTCTATTTATTACAGTATATTTACTACAGTATATCCTGTATTTACTACAGTATATCCTCTATTTATTACAGTATATCTTGTATTTACTACAGTATATCCTCTATTTACTACAGTATATCCTCTATTTACTACAGTATATCTTGTATTTACTACAGTATATCTTGTATTTACTACAGTATATCTTGTATTTACTACAGTATATCCTGTATTTACTACAGTATATCCTGTATTTATTACAGTATATCCTCTATTTATTACAGTATATCCTGTATTTACTACAGTATATCCTCTATTTAATACAGTATATCCTGTATTTACTACAGTATATCCTCTATTTACTACAGTATATTTACTACAGTATATTTACTACAGTATATCCTCTATTTACTACAGTATATCCTCTATTTACTACAGTATATCCTGTATTTACTACAGTATATCCTCTATTTACTACAGTATATTTACTACAGTATATCCTCTATTTACTACAGTATATTCCCTATTTACAACAGTATATCTTGTATTTACTACAGTATATCCTCTATTTACTACAGTATATCTTGTATTTACTACAGTAGATCTTGTATTTACTACAGTATATCCTCTATTTACTACAGTATATCCTGTATTTACTACAGTATATCCTCTATTTACTACAGTATATCCTCTATTTACTACAGTATATCCTGTATTTACTACAGTATATCCTCTATTTACTACAGTATATTTACTACAGTATATCCTCTATTTAATACAGTATATTTACTACAGTATATCCTCTATTTACTACAGTATATCCTCTATTTACTACAGTATATCCTCTATTTACTACAGTATATTTACTACAGTATATCCTCTATTTAATACAGTATATCCTGTATTTACTACAGTATATTTACTACAGTATATCCTCTATTTAATACAGTATATCCTGTATTTACTACAGTATATCCTCTATTTATTACAGTATATCCTGTATTTACTACAGTATATTTATTACAGTATATCCTCTATTTACTACAGTATATCCTCTATTTACTACAGTATATCCTCTATTTATTACAGTATATTTACTACAGTATATCCTGTATTTACTACAGTATATCCTCTATTTATTACAGTATATCTTGTATTTACTACAGTATATCCTGTATTTACTACAGTATATCCTCTATTTACTACAGTATATCTTGTATTTACTACAGTATATCTTGTATTTACTACAGTATATCTTGTATTTACTACAGTATATCCTGTATTTACTACAGTATATCCTGTATTTATTACAGTATATCCTCTATTTATTACAGTATATCCTGTATTTACTACAGTATATCCTCTATTTAATACAGTATATCCTGTATATACTACAGTATATCCTCTATTTACTACAGTATATTTACTACAGTATATTTACTACAGTATATCCTCAATTTACTACAGTATATCCTCTATTTACTACAGTATATCCTGTATTTACTACAGTATATCCTCTATTTACTACAGTATATTTACTACAGTATATCCTCTATTTACTACAGTATATCCTCTATTTACTACAGTATATCCTGTATTTACTACAGTATATCCTCTATTTACTACAGTATATCCTCTATTTACTACAGTATATCCTCTATTTACTACAGTATATTTACTACAGTATATCCTCTATTTACTACAGTATATCCTCTATTTATTACAGTATATTTAATACAGTATATCCTGTATTTACTACAGTATATCCTGTATTTACTACAGTATATCCTGTATTTACTACAGTATATCCTCTATTTACTACAGTATATCCTGTATTTACTACAGTATATCCTCTATTCACTACAGTATATAACAAAAACACCATGACAGCGCAATACACAAGGGATGGAACAGTGGCAAAGGTACCCACAGGACAAACAGAATAAAATTAGTCTGAGGAGAGATTAAATAGCATTAATACAACAAAAATAATTCTAAACACTATATCCTCTATTTACTACAGTATATCTTGTATTTTCTACAGTATATCCTCTATTTATTACAGTATATCCTGTATTTACTACAGTATATCTTGTATTTACTACAGTATATCCTCTATTTACTAGAGTATATCCTCTATTTATTACAGTATATTCCCTATTTACAACAGTATATTCTCTATTTACTACAGTATATCCTGTATTTACTACAGTATATCCTGTATTTACTACAGTATATCCTCTATTTACTACAGTATATCCTGTATTTACTACAGTATATCCTCTATTTACTACAGTATATCCTCTATTTACTACAGTATATCCTGTATTTACTACAGTATATCCTGTATTTACTACAGTATATCCTCTATTTACTACAGTATATCCTGTATTTACTACAGTATATATTATATTTATTACAGTATATCCTGTATTTACTACAGTATATCCTGTATTTACTACAGTATATATTATATTTATTACAGTATATCCTATATTTACTACAGTATATCCTGTATTTACTACAGTATATCTTGTATTTACTACAGTATATCCTCTATTTACTACAGTATGTCTTGTATTTACTACAGTAGATCTTGTATTTACTACAGTATATCCTATATTTACTACAGTATATCCTCTATTTACTACAGTATATCCTCTATTTACTACAGTATATCCTCTATTTACTACAGTATATCCTCTATTTACTACAGTATATCCTGTATTTACTACAGTAGATCCTGTATTTACTACAGTATATTCTCTATTTAATACAGTATATCCTGTATTTACTACAGTATATCCTCTATTTATTACAGTATATTTACTACAGTATATCTTGTATTTACTACAGTATATCTTGTATTTACTACAGTATATCTTGTATTTACTACAGTATATCTTGTATTTACTACAGTATATCTTGTATTTACTATAGTATATCTTGTATTTACTACAGTATATCCTCTATTTACTACAGTATATCCTGTATTTACTACAGTATATATTATATTTATTACAGTATATCCTATATTTACTACAGTATATCCTGTATTTACTACAGTATATCTTGTATTTACTACAGTATATCCTCTATTTACTACAGTATGTCTTGTATTTACTACAGTATATCTTGTATTTACTACAGTATATCCTCTATTTACTACAGTATATCCTGTATTTACTACAGTATATCCTCTATTTACTGCAGTATATCCTCTATTTACTACAGTATATCCTCTATTTACTACAGTAGATCCTGTATTTACTACAGTATATTCTCTATTTAATACAGTATATCCTGTATTTACTACAGTATATCCTCTATTTATTACAGTATATTTACTACAGTATATCTTGTATTTACTACAGTATATCTTGTATTTACTACAGTATATCTTGTATTTACTACAGTATATCTTATATTTACTACAGTATATCCTGTATTTACTACAGTATATCCTCTATTCACTACAGTATATAACAAATACACCATGACAGCGCAATACACAAGGGGTGGAACAGTGGCAAAGGTACCCACAGGACAAACACAATAATATTAGTCTGAGGAGAGATTAAATAGCATTAATACAACAAAAATAATTCTAAACACTATATCCTCTATTTACTACAGTATATCTTGTATTTACTACAGTATATCTTGTATTTACTACAGTATATCTTGTATTTTCTACAGTATATCCTCTATTTATTACAGTATATTTACTACAGTATATCTTGTATTTACTACAGTATATCTTGTATTTACTACAGTATATCTTGTATTTACTACAGTATATCTTGTATTTTCTACAGTATATCCTCTATTTATTACAGTATATCCTGTATTGACTACAGTATATCCTGTATTTACTACAGTATATCCTGTATTTACTACAGTATATCCTGTATTTACTACAGTATATCCTGTATTTACTACAGTATATCCTGTATTTACTACAGTATATTTACTACAGTATATCTTGTATTTACTACAGTATATCCTGTATTTACTACAGTATATCCTGTATTTACTACAGTATATCTTGTATTTACTACAGTATATCCTGTATTTACTACAGTATATCCTGTGTTTACTACAGTATATCTTGTATTTTACTACAGTATATCCTCTATTTACTACAGTATATTCTCTATTTACTACAGTATATCTTGTATTTACTACAGTATATCCTGTATTTACTACAGTATATCCTGTGTTTACTACAGTATATCTTGTATTTACTACAGTATATTCTCTATTTATTACAGTATATCCTGTATTTACTACAGTATATCTTGTATTTACTACAGTATATCCTGTATTTACTACAGTATATCCTCTATTTACAACAGTATATCTTGTATTTACTACAGTATATCCTAGTGATGATACTCTAAGTATCTATTTTTGATCACTATATGAAGTGTCTTAGTGTCTGGTCGCTGTATGAAGTGTCTTAGTGTCTGGTCGCTATATGAAGTGTCTTAGTGCCTGGTCGCTGTATGAAGTGTCTTAGTGTCTGGTCGCTATATGAAGTGTCTTAGTGCCTGGTCGCTGTATGAAGTGTCTTAGTGCCTGGTCGCTGTATGAAGTGTCTTTGTGTCTGGTCGCTGTATGAAGTGTCTTAGTGCCTGGTCGCTGTATGAAGTGTCTTAGTGTCTGGTCGCTGTATGAAGTGTCTTAGTGTCTGGTCGCTATATGAAGTGTCTTAGTGTCTGGTCGCTATATGAAGTGTCTTAGTGTCTGGTCGCTATATGAAGTGTCTTAGTGTCTGGTCGCTATATGAAGTGTCTTAGTGTCTGGTCGCTGTATGAAGTGTCTTAGTGTCTGGTCGCTATATGAAGTGTCTTAGTGTCTGGTCGCTGTATGAAGTGTCTTAGTGTCTGGTCGCTGTATGAAGTGTCTTAGTGCCTGGTCGCTGTATGAAGTGTCTTAGTGTCTGGTTGCTATATGAAGTGTCTTAGTGTCTGGTCGCTGTATGAAGTGTCTTAGTGTCTGGTCGCTGTATGAAGTGTCTTAGTGTCTGGTCGCTATATGAAGTGTCTTAGTGTCTGGTCGCTGTATGAAGTGTCTTAGTGTCTGGTCGCTGTATGAAGTGTCTTAGTGTCTGGTCGCTGTATGAAGTGTCTTAGTGTCTGGTCGCTATATGAAGTGTCTTAGTGTCTGGTCGCTGTATGAAGTGTCTTAGTGTCTGGTCGCTGTATGAAGTGTCTTAGTGTCTGGTCGCTGTATGAAGTGTCTTAGTGTCTGGTCGCTATATGAAGTGTCTTAGTGTCTGGTCGCTGTATGAAGTGTCTTAGTGTCTGGTCGCTGTATGAAGTGTCTTAGTGTCTGGTCGCTGTATGAAGTGTCTTAGTGTCTGGTCGCTGTATGAAGTGTCTTAGTGTCTGGTCGCTATATGAAGTGTCTTAGTGTCTGGTCGCTGTATGAAGTGTCTTAGTGTCTGGTTGCTATATGAAGTGTCTTAGTGTCTGGTCGCTATATGAAGTGTCTTAGTGTCTGGTCGCTGTATGAAGTGTCTTAGTGCCTGGTCGCTATATGAAGTGTCTTAGTGTCTGGTCGCTGTATGAAGTGTCTTAGTGTCTGGTCGCTGTATGAAGTGTCTTAGTGTCTGGTCGCTATATGAAGTGTCTTAGTGTCTGGTCGCTATATGAAGTGTCTTATTTACATATTGCTGAATGTAGTTTGGGGACCTGAGTTTTAATGAGGGTTGTAGGAGGACTCTTTTAGCCTGGGTACCAATCTGTTTGTGCTATCATGTCACTCCTTGCCTGTCCTTGTCATACCAAACATGATAGCACAAACCGGGCCTGGGACCATGCTATGACTCTTTAGTCCACCTGGGTAGCTGTGTCCGTGGTGGCTCCACATCATGGACTGTCCTGCCGCATCCTCTCTCATCCGGTTCACTCCCTGCCATAGGAGGAGCATCTGCTGGGCTGGGGAGACAAGGTGACATATGTAAACATCTGGAATCAGATTCATTTCAAAACAAAGGGTATGTGGTACATACATTACATTTAAGTCATTTAGCAGACGCTCTTACAAATTGGAAAGTTCATACATATTCATCCTGGTCCCCCCGTGGGAATTGAACCCTGGTCCCCCCCGTGGGAAATGAACTCACAACCCTGGCGTTGCAAGCGCCATGCTCTACCAACTGAGCCACTCTTAGACCACCAAAGTGAGGATGAATGTTGTTCTGAAAACTAGGACACCATTATTAGCTTTTGGTCAATGGTCATGATAGACCCAAACGCTTAACATTTAAAGGGATATGGCTGTACATTTTATTTATTTTTTTAAATGACAATAGCAAGATCCAAGGGGCAGGAAGTAACCTTGAGAAAGACCAGAGGACCAGGAGACCTATCACTCCCCTCTCATTTCAGAAAGGTCTTTATACTCCAGCACAATCTCACGAAATATGTGATATATTTACACAATGTCTATAATCTATTCTACAATGTCGTGTTTGACACAGTTGTATAAATTAAAAGTAACACAATGAAACTAAAAGTAACACAGATATCAATGTGTATCGTTCTACAGTAAGTCCCACACACACACCCCAAAAAACAACCAGATAAAGACGATTTGATACTTTCTCTTTGTAACAAGCGGGACCCAAAGAGGTAGATAAGAAAGTGAAGACAGGAAAAGAGTTTGTTCTATAAATAGTGTGTGTTCTCTGCTCCGCTTCAACCTCTCTGTATCGGTTCATTGTGTAGAGGTAGAGCGTAGTCGATACAGGAGCCAGAGAGGTTAGAACCTTTAAGGAAACTACACACACAATCTGCCTACAGAGTTAATGACGGTGACGAAATCTTGTATCTACTGTCGTGTATAAAAATAAAATTAAAAATAACACTTTACAAACAAAAGCTTTGAGGCTGTATCTATAGAAGTCCTTGACTCCAATTCCTCACGTTTAGAACGGCCATATTTTACAAGCCAGAGGAATGACCCCCCCCCCCCCCCCCCCCCCACCACTATTTCATTTAATGGACAAATTATTACTGTTTCCATTACTAAATTATTATTTAGGTCAACGTTAATGTCAGAAACTATTCAAAAGAGTAAAAATAAGTTGATAAAATACTTCAGATTTATTTGGATATTAATTATAGGTTACCTAAACTTTATTTTGTAAAAATGTACATTCCCAGGAAAGAAAAGTGCCTTTTATTGTGCACCAATATTGAATGTAAAAGCCGGTTAAAAATTCTGCATTTTAACATGTCCCTCCCTCAACCCTGTGTCACTTCTAGGAAGATTTTAACTTTCTTAATCCCATCATTTCTCAAAATTTCACTATCATTGTAAAGCCCTACTTATTTTGTTGCTTTGACAAAGTAATTTCTGAAGAATATTATTTATTTCATGTGATTCATTTACATCTGTCCCTCATTTTAAGGTCAACCCCTGTTACTAGAACTGACCTCTAGTTTTATTATGGTTGAGTATTACTTTAAATCCAAGCTTCTATTCTTCCTGTCACAAGGGGATTAATGGCTGATTTAAGAAGAAATCACCAACTCTGTCATCAACCCCGTCATCAACTCTGTCATCAACTCTGTCATCAACTCTGTCATCAACTCTGTCATCAAACCTGTCATCAACCCTGTCATCATCTCTGTCATCAACTCTGTCATCAAACCTGTCATCAACTCTGTCATCAACTCTGTTATCAACTTTGTCATCAACTCTGTCATCAACCCCGTCATCAACTCTGTCATCAACTCTGTCATCAACCCCGTCATCAACTCTGTCATCAACTCTGTCATCAACTCTGTCATCAACTCTGTCATCAAACCTGTTATCAACTCTGTCATCAACCCTGTCATCAACTCTGTCATCAACTCTGTCATCAACTCTGTCATCAACTCTGTCATCAACCCCGTCATCAAACCTGTCATCAACTCTGTCATCAACTCTGTCATCAACTCTGTCATCAAACCTGTTATCAACTCTGTCATCAACCCTGTCATCAACTCTGTCATCAACTCTGTCATCAACTCTGTCATCAACCCTGTCATCAACCCTGTCATCAACTCTGTCATCAACTCTGTCATCAACTCTGTTATCAACTCTGTCATCAACTCTGTCATCAACCCCGTCATCAAACCTGTCATCAACTCTGTCATCAACTCTGTCATCAACTCTGTCATCAACCCTGTCATCAACTCTGTCATCAAACCTGTCATCAAACCTGTCATCAAGACCAGAGCCCTATGACCAGTAGTGCACTACTTTAGACCAGAGCCCTATGACCAGTAGTGCACTACTTTAGACCAGAGCCCTATGACCAGTAGTGCACTACTTTAGACCAGAGCCTATGACCAGTAGTGCACTACTTTAGACCAGAGCCTGACCAGTAGTGCACTACTTTAGACCAGAGCCTTACCAGTAGTGCACTACTTTAGACCAGAGCCCTATGACCAGTAGTGCACTACTTTAGACCAGAGCCCTATGACCAGTAGTGCACTACTTTAGACCAGAGCCCTATGACCAGTAGTGCACTACTTTAGACCAGAGCCTATGACCAGTAGTGCACTACTTTAGACCAGAGCCTATGACCAGTAGTGCACTACTTTAGACCAGAGCCTATGACCAGTAGTGCACTACTTTAGACCAGAGCCCTATGACCAGTAGTGCACTACTTTAGACCAGAGCCCTATGACCAGTAGTGCACTACTTTAGACCAGAGCCCTATGACCAGTAGTGCACTACTTTAGACCAGAGCCTATGACCAGTAGTGCACTACTTTAGACCAGAGCCCTATGACCAGTAGTGCACTACTTTAGACCAGAGCCTATGACCAGTAGTGCACTACTTTAGACCAGAGCCCTATGACCAGTAGTGCACTACTTTAGACCAGAGCCCTATGACCAGTAGTGCACTACTTTAGACCAGAGCCTATGACCAGTAGTACACTACTTTAGACCAGAGCCCTATGACCAGTAGTGCACTACTTTAGACCAGAGCCTATGACCAGTAGTGCACTACTTTAGACCAGAGCCTATGACCAGTAGTACACTACTTTAGACCAGAGCCCTATGACCAGTAGTGCACTACTTTAGACCAGAGCCCTATGACCAGTAGTGCACTACTTTAGACCAGAGCCTATGACCAGTAGTGCACTACTTTAGACCAGAGCCTGACCAGTAGTGCACTACTTTAGACCAGAGCCCTATGACCAGTAGTGCACTACTTTAGACCAGAGCCTATGACCAGTAGTGCACTACTTTAGACCAGAGCCTGACCAGTAGTGCACTACTTTAGACCAGAGCCCTATGACCAGTAGTGCACTACTTTAGACCAGAGCCTGACCAGTAGTGCACTACTTTAGACCAGAGCCTGACCAGTAGTGCACTACTTTAGACCAGAGCCCTATGACCAGTAGTGCACTACTTTAGACCAGAGCCTGACCAGTAGTGCACTACTTTATCAAAGATAATAATGACGTCGTGTTTATAGTTTATAGCTTTTGTTTGGGAAAGCAGTAAGTGAAATCCAATGGTGGACTCTTTGACTTTCATTCTATTGAAAGATATAGCTGTTTTTCTCAACCTTTGTGTGACGGTACGTTCCCCGTTTTAAAAGACTTCTCCCTGTGGAGCTCTTCTCATCCATCCGGCCATCTATCCGGGCATGCCGGCGCGGTGTCCCACTAAAAGCATCCCAGGTGTTCCCAATCCAACCGGGGGGGGAAAAAAACAACCACTACAAAATAATTACAACAATCTCCGATTCAGCACTGCCGAATAAAGACACTACTACGTCTCTGCTCCAAACAAAGAGCAGCGTCAACTTTATTACAATCCCACTGGGGGGATGTTTAAGGCGCTCCCTCCAACACGGGACTGATGCATTATAGAGAGAATACAAGAAAGACCCCCTGCTGGGTATAGCGATACAGACATGAAGATAATTACTGCAAAACCTTGGCAAACTTTTACTCAACCAATTCTACACGGAAATAAATGACCCACTTAGATAAGATGGAGGTGGAGGAAGGTGATGGGAAGGGGGGGGGGCTACCTAATCAATACCTACTGCACCCTCCTCTCCTAATCAATACCTACTGCACCCTCCTCTCCTAATCAATACCTACTGCATCCTCCTCTCCTAATCAATACCTACTGCACCCTCCTCTCCTAATCAATACATACTGCACCCTCCTCTCCTAATCAATACCTACTGCACCCTCCTCTCCTAATCAATACCTACTGCTCCCTCCTCTCCTAATCAATACATACTGCACCCTCCTCCCCTAATCAATACATACTGCACCCTCCTCTCCTAATCAATACCTACTGCACCCTCCTCTCCTAATCAATACCTACTGCACCCTCCTCTCCTAATCAATACATACTGCACCCTCCTCTCCAAATCAATACCTACTGCACCCTCCTCTCCTAATCAATACCTACTACACCCTCCTCTCCTAATCAATACCTACTGCACCCTCCTCTCCTAATTAATACATACTGCACCCTCCTCTCCTAATCAATACCTACTGCACCCTCCTCTCCTAATCAATACCTACTACACCCCCCTCTCCTAATCAAACCTACTGCATCTTCCTCTCCTAATCAATACCTACTGCACCCTCCTCTCCTAATCAATACCTACTGCACCCTCATCTCCTAATCAATACCTACTGCACCCTCCTCTCCTAATCAATACCTACTGCACCCTCATCTCCTAATCAATACCTACTGCACCCTCCTCTCCTAATCAATACCTACTGCACCCTCCTCTCCAAATCAATACCTACTACACCCTCCTCTCCTAATCAATACCTACTGCACCCTCCTCTCCTAATTAATACATACTGCACCCTCCTCTCCTAATCAATACCTACTGCACCCTCCTCTCCTAATCAATACCTACTGCACCCTCATTTCTCTACTTTATTAACTGAGTAGTTAGCAGGGTGCCTGGTGTGGGGGTACGGCTGGGGCTTGGTGTGGGGGGGACATAATTCATTGTAGCCTTATGGTATTGGTTCCCAACCTTTTTCGGTTACTGTACCATCAACTGAATTTGACTCTGTCTGGAGGACCCCTAAAGTGCCCCCTGTGGATAGAGCAGGTACCCCCAGGGTTCCTGGAAGACCCCTAAAGTGCCCCCTGTGGATAGAGCAGGTACCCCCAGGGTTCCCGGAAGACCCCTAAAGTGCCCCCTGTGGATAGGGCAGGTACCCCCATGGTTCCCGGAGGACCCCTAAAGTGCCCCCTGTGGATAGAGCAGGTACCCCCAGGGTTCCCGGAGGACCCCTAAAGTGCCCCCTGTGGATAGGGCAGGTACCCCCATGGTTCCCGGAGGACCCCTAAAGTGCCCCCTGTGGATAGAGCAGGTACCCCCAGGGTTCCTGGAAGACCCCTAAAGTGCCCCCTGTGGATAGGGCAGGTACCCCCAGGGTTCCCGGAAGACCCCTAAAGTGCCCCCTGTGGATAGGGCAGGTACCCCTAGGGTTCCTGGAGGACCCCTAAAGTGCCCCCTGTGGATAGGGCAGGTACCCCCAGGCGTCCTAGTACTCCTGGTTGGGAACCACTGCCTTGTGAGTTGCTTATGTTACAGGTCACACAACGTAATCCTCTGCTTGGAGAGAAGTGCTATTTCACTGATTGTCCTTCCACCTCCACAGGTATGTGGACTTTATGTTTCACTGATGCTCTAGGAGCCACATAACCATGAAAGAGATGCAAGCGGACACGGCCCAGCGATACTATCGGCCTATTCCTCACATGTACATGTGAGAGGATAGTAGAGTGATGGTGTGAGAGGATAGCAGAGTGATGGTGTGGAGTGATGGTGTGAGAGGATAGCAGAGTGATGGTGTGAGAGGATAGCAGAGTGATGGTGTGATAGGATGGCAGAGTGATGGTGTGAGAGGATAGCAGAGTGATGGTGTGAGATGATAGCAGAGTGATGGTGTGAGAGGATAGCAGAGTGATGGTGTGATAGGATAGCAGAGTGATGGTGTGATAGGATAGCAGAGTGATGGTGTGAGATGATAGCAGAGTGATGGTGTGAGAGGATAGCAGAGTGATGGTGTGATAGGATAGCAGAGTGATGGTGTGATAGGATAGCAGAGTGATGGTGTGATAGGATAGCAGAGTGATGGTGTGATAGGATAGCAGAGTGATGGTGTGAGAGGATAGCAGAGTGATGGTGTGAGAGGATAGCAGAGTGATGGTGTGAGAGGATAGGATGGCAGAGTGATGGTGTGAGAGGATAGCAGAGTGATGGTGTGAGAGGATAGCAGAGTGATGGTGTGAGAGGATAGCAGAGTGATGGTGTGAGAGGATAGCAGAGTGATGGTGTGATAGGATAGCAGAGTGATGGTGTGAGAGGATAGCAGAGTGATGGTGTGAGAGGATAGTAGAGTGATGGTGTGAGAGGATAGGATGGCAGAGTGATGGTGTGAGAGGATAGCAGAGTGATGGTGTGAGAGGATAGCAGAGTGATGGTGTGAGAGGATAGTAGAGTGATGGTGTGAGAGGATAGGATGGCAGAGTGATGGTGTGATAGGATAGCAGAGTGATGGTGTGAGAGGATAGCAGAGTGATGGTGTGAGAGGATAGCAGAGTGATGGTGTGAGAGGATAGCAGAGTGATGGTGTGAGAGGATAGCAGAGTGATGGTGTGATAGGATAGCAGAGTGATGGTGTGAGAGGATGGCAGAGTGATGGTGTGAGAGGATAGGATGGCAGAGTGATGGTGTGAGAGGATAGCAGAGTGATGGTGTGAGAGGATAGCAGAGTGATGGTGTGATAGGATAGCAGAGTGATGGTGTGAGAGGATAGCAGAGTGATGGTGTGAGAGGATAGTAGAGTGATGGTGTGAGATGAGAGGATAGCAGAGTGATGGTGTGAGAGGATGGCAGAGTGATGGTGTGAGAGGATAGCAGAGTGATGGTGTGAGAGGATAGCAGAGGGATGGTGTGAGAGGATAGCAGAGTGATGGTGTGATAGGATAGCAGAGTGATGGTGTGATAGGATAGCAGAGTGATGGTGTGAGAGGATAGCAGAGTGATGGTGTGAGAGGATAGCAGAGTGATGGTGTGAGATGATAGGATAGCAGAGTGATGGTGTGATAGGATAGCAGAGTGATGGTGTGATAGGATAGCAGAGTGATGGTGTGAGAGGATAGCAGAGTGATGGTGTGAGAGGATAGCAGAGTGATGGTGTGAGATGAGAGGATAACAGAGTGATGGTGTGATAGGATAGCAGAGTGATGGTGTGAGAGGATAGCAGAGTGATGGTGTGAGATGATAGGATAGCAGAGTGATGGTGTGATAGGATAGCAGAGTGATGGTGTGATAGGATAGCAGAGTGATGGTGTGAGAGGATAGCAGAGTGATGGTGTGAGAGGATAGCAGAGTGATGGTGTAAGAGGATAGCAGAGTGATGGTGTGATAGGATAGCAGAGTGATGGTGTGAGAGGATGGCAGAGTGATGGTGTGAGAGGATAGGATGGCAGAGTGATGGTGTGAGAGGATAGCAGAGTGATGGTGTGAGAGGATAGGATAGTAGAGTGATGGTGTGAGAGGATGGCAGAGTGATGGTTTGAGAGGATAGGATAGCAGAGTGATGGTGTGAGAGGATAGCAGAGTGATGGTGTGAGAGGATAGGATAGTAGAGTGATGGTGTGAGAGGATAGGATAGTAGAGTGATGGTGTGAGAGGATAGGATAGTAGAGTGATGGTGTGAGAGGATAGCAGAGTGATGGTGTGAGAGGATAGCAGAGTGATGGTGTGAGAGGATAGGATAGTAGAGTGATGGTGTGAGAGGATAGGATAGTAGAGTGATGGTGTGAGAGGATAGCAGAGTGATGGTGTGAGAGGATAGGATAGTAGAGTGATGGTGTGAGAGGATAGCAGAGTGATGATGTGAGAGGATAGCAGAGTGATGGTGTGATAGGATAGCAGAGTGATGGTGTGAGAGAGGATAGCAGAGTGATGGTGTGAGAGGATAGCAGAGTGATGGTGTGATAGGATAGCAGAGTGATGGTGTGAGAGAGGATAGCAGAGTGATGGTGTGATAGGATAGCAGAGTGATGGTGTGAGAGGATAGCAGAGTGATGGTGTGAGAGGATAGCAGAGTGATGGTGTGAGATGATAGGATAGCAGAGTGATGGTGTGATAGGATAGCAGAGTGATGGTGTGATAGGATAGCAGAGTGATGGTGTGAGAGGATAGCAGAGTGATGGTGTGAGAGGATAGCAGAGTGATGGTGTGAGATGAGAGGATAACAGAGTGATGGTGTGATAGGATAGCAGAGTGATGGTGTGAGAGGATAGCAGAGTGATGGTGTGAGATGATAGGATAGCAGAGTGATGGTGTGATAGGATAGCAGAGTGATGGTGTGATAGGATAGCAGAGTGATGGTGTGAGAGGATAGCAGAGTGATGGTGTGAGAGGATAGCAGAGTGATGGTGTGAGAGGATAGCAGAGTGATGGTGTGATAGGATAGCAGAGTGATGGTGTGAGAGGATGGCAGAGTGATGGTGTGAGAGGATAGGATGGCAGAGTGATGGTGTGAGAGGATAGCAGAGTGATGGTGTGAGAGGATAGGATAGTAGAGTGATGGTGTGAGAGGATGGCAGAGTGATGGTTTGAGAGGATAGGATAGCAGAGTGATGGTGTGAGAGGATAGCAGAGTGATGGTGTGAGAGGATAGGATAGTAGAGTGATGGTGTGAGAGGATAGGATAGTAGAGTGATGGTGTGAGAGGATAGGATAGTAGAGTGATGGTGTGAG
>NC_074676.1:56361818-56486060 GCF_029448725.1 Salvelinus fontinalis
ATATACAGTAGAGAGAATATATACAGTAGAGAGGCTATATACAGTAGAGGCTATATACAGTAGAGGCTATATACAGTAGAGGCTATATACAGTAGAGAGGCTATATACAGTAGTGAGGCTATATACAGTAGAGAGGCTATATACAGTAGTGAGGCTATATACAGTAGAGGGGCTATATACAGTAGAGAGGCTATATACAGTAGCGAGGCTATATATAGTAGAGAGGCTATATAAGTAGCGAGGCTATATACAGTAGAGAGGCTATATACAGTAGAGAGGCTATATACCGTAGCGAGGCTATATAAGTAGCGAGGCTATATACAGTAGAGAGGCTATATATAGTATAGAGGCTATATACAGTAGACAGGCTATATACAGTAGAGAGGCTATATACAGTAGCGAGGCTATAGACAGTGGAGAGGCTATATACAGTAGCGAGACTATATACAGTAGAGAGGCTATATACAGTAGAGAGGCTATATACAGTAGAGAGGCTATATACAGTAGAGGCTATATACAGTAGAGGCTATATACAGTAGAGAGGCTATATACAGTAGCGAGGCTATATAAGTAGCGAGGCTATATACAGTAGATAGGCTATATAAAGTAGAGGGGCTATATACAGTAGCGAGGCTATAGACAGTGGAGAGGCTATATACAGTAGCGAGACTATATACAGTAGAGAGGCTATATACAGTAGAGAGGCTATATATTGTAGAGAGGCTATATACAGTAGCGAGGCTATATACAGTAGACAGGCTATATACAGTAGAGAGGCTATATACAGTAGCGAGGCTATATAAGTAGTGAGGCTATATACAGTAGAGAGGCTATATACAGTAGAGAGGCTATGTACAGTAGAGAGGCTATATACAGTAGCGAGGCTATATACAGTAGAGAGGCTATATACAGTAGCGAGGCTATATACAGTAGAGAGGCTATATACAGTAGAGAGGCTATATACAGTAGTTTATATACAAAGTGACTGTGCATATATGATGAACCTTGAGTAGCAGCAGCGTAAAAAGAGGGGTTGGTTGAATCCCCTAGCTTAAAAATCTGTTGACGTGCCGCCCTTGATAGTAAACGATTACCATGTAGAAAATAGTGCACTACATAGGGAACAGGGGTGCTGTATGAGAAGCACTGTCACTGTCTGTTGCCGGGTGAAGGGTCGACTGACTGCCGAGGTCAACTCACTTGTCTCCATCATGGCCCAGGATCCACAGCAAAAGGTCAAAGGTTACGTTGAAAAACATTCCCACCTTTTAACAGTTTTTTTCCCCCCTCTAAGACAGATTCCTTGTTTGAACACATGAACGGGCATGTACAGGCGGTTGCATGTGTACGACTGGCGTGAGTCCCAAGAATGAGTTTTATGACCACATAAAGGTCGGGGGGGGGGGGGGGGGGGGGGGGGGGGGTGTGGGGGGGGGGGGGGTGTTAAAAAAGGGAGAAGGCATTGCTTCTCAGCTCTCAGGGCGCAGAGAGACATGCAGCCGAAACACACGAGGAAGAACAGGAAATCTTTGTAGCGGTTTAGCTGTCACACTCACTTGTTTAATGTCCACATCTCTGGGTAAATTATGCATAGGTCATTCACACACAACAAGAGAGTGAGCTGGGAAAGTGGGGGAGATGTGTGATGCTGTATGGTATGTGATGCTGTATGGTATGTGATGCTGTATGGTATGTAGTGTGTGATGCTGTACGGTATGTAGTGTGTGATGCTGTATGGTATGTAGTGTGTGATGCTGTATTGTATGTGATGCTGTATGGTATGTGATGCTGTATGGTATGTAGTGTGTGATGCTATACGGTATGTAGTGTGTGATGCTGTATGGTATGTAGTGTGTGATGCTGTATGGTATGTAGTGTGTGATGCTGTATGGTATGTGATGCTGTATGGTATGTAGTGTGTGATGCTATATGGTATGTGGTGTGTGATGCTGTGTGGTATGTAGTATGTGATGCTGTATGGTATGTGGTGTGTGGTGCTGTATGCTATGTGGTGTGTGATGCTGTATGGTATGTGGTGTGTGGTGCTATATGGTATGTGGTGTGTGATGCTGTATGGTATGTAGTGTGTGATGCTGTATGGTATGTGATGCTGTATGGTATGTAGTGTGTGATGCTGTATGGTATGTAGTGTGATGCTGTATGGTATGTGGTGTGTGATGCTGTATGGTATGTGATGCTGTATTGTATGTGGTGTGTGATGCTGTATGGTATGTGGTGTGTGATGCTGTATGGTATGTAGTGTGTGATGCTGTGTGGTATGTAGTGTGTGATGCTGTATGGTATGTGATATTGTATGGTATGTAGTGTGTGATGCTGTACGGTATGTAGTGTGTGATGCTGTATGGTATGTAGTGTGTGATGCTGTATGGTATGTAGTGTGTGATGCTGTACGGTATGTAGTGTGTGATGCTGTATGGTATGTAGTGTGTGATGCTGTATGGTATGTAGTGTGTGATGCTGTGTGGAATGTGATGCTGTATGGTATGTAGTGTGTGATGCTGTACGGTATGTAGTGTGTGATGCTGTATGGTATGTAGTGTGTGATGCTGTATGGTATGTAGTGTGTGATGCTGTATGGTATGTAGTGTGTGATGCTGTATGGTATGTGCTGTGTGATGCTGTATGGTATGTAGTGTGTGATGCTGTATGGTATGTTGTGTGTGATGCTGTACTGTATGTAGTGTGTGATGTTGTATGGTATGTTGTATGTGATGCTGTATTGTATGTGGTGTGTGATGCTGCACGGTATGTAGTGTGTGATGCTGTATGGTGTGTGGTGGGTGATGCTGTACGGTATGTGGTGTGTGATGCTGTATGGTATGTAGTGTGTGCTGCTGTATGGTATGTAGTGTGTGATGCTGTATGGTATGTGGTGGGTGATGCTGTATTGGTATGTGGTGTGTGATGCTGTATGTTATGTAGTATGTGATGCTGTATGGTAAGTAGTGTGTGATGTGTGTGGTATGTAGTGTGTGATGCTGTATGGTATGTAGTATGTGATGCTGTATGGTATGTAGTATGTGATGCTGTATGGTATGTGGTATGCGATGTTGTATGGTATGTAGTGTGTGATGCTGTACGGTATGTAGTTTATGATGCTGTGTGGTATGTAGTGTGCGATCTTGTATGGTATGTAATGTGTGATGCTGTATGGTATGTGGTGTGTGGTAGTGTGTGATGCTATATGGTATGTGGTGTGCGATGCTGTATGATATGTTGTGTGTGATGCTGTATGGTTTGTAGTGTGTGATACTGTATTGGTATGTTGTGTTTGATGCTGTATTGGTATGTTGTGTGTGATGCTGTATGGTATGTAATGTGTGATGCTGTATGGTATGTGGTGTGTGTTAGTGTGTGATGCTGTATGGTATGTAGTGTGTGCTGCTGTATGGTATGTAGTGTGTGATGCTGTATGGTATGTGGTGGGTGATGCTGTATTGGTATGTGGTGTGTGATGCTGTATGGTATGTGGTGTGTGATGCTGTACGGTATGTAGTGTGTGATGCTGTATGGTGTGTGATGCTGTATGGTATGTAGTGTGTGATGCTGTACGGTATGTGGTGTGTGATGCTGTGTGGTATGTAGTGTGTGATGCTGACGGTATGTGGTGTGTGATGCTGTATGGTATGTGGTGGGTGATGCTGTATTGGTATGTGGTGTGTGATGCTGTATGGGATGTAGTATGTGATGCTGTATGGTATGTAGTATGTGATGCTGTATGGTATGTAGTGTGTGATGTGTATGGTATGTAGTGTGTGATGCTGTATGGTATGTAGTGTGTGATGCTGTATTACATTTACATTACATTTTAGTCATTTAGCAGACGCTCTTATCCAGAGCGACTTACAGTAGAGTGCATACATTTTATTACATTTTACATACCGAGACGAGGATATCCCTACCGGCCTAACCCGGACGACGCTATGCCAATTGTGCGTCGCCCCACGGACCTCCCGGTTGCGGCCGGCTGCGACAGAGCCTGGGCGCGAACCCAGAGACTCTGGTGGCGCAGCTAGCACTGCGATGCAATGCCCTAGACCACTGCGCCACCCGTATGGTATGTGGTATGTGATGCTGTATTGGTATGTGGTGTGTGATGCTGTATGGTATGTAGTATGTGATGCTGTATGGTATGTAGTGTGTGATGTGTATGGTATGTAGTGTGTGATGCTGTATGGTATGTAGTGTGTGATGCTGTATGGTATGTAGTGTGTGATTCTGTAGGGTATGTAGTGTGTGATGCTGTACGGTATGTGGTGATTTTTTGAGTAAAAGTAAACCTATACCTTATTTGTAAATTACTCAAGTTAAAGTGAAAGTCACCCAGTAAAGTATCACTTGAGTGATAGTCTAAAAGTATTTGGTTTTAAATATACTTATGTTTCAAAAGTTAAAGTATAAATAATTTAACGTTCCTTATATTAAGCAAACCAGACGGCACGATTTCCTTTATTTATTTATTTTTACGGATAGCCAGGGGCACACTCCAACACTCAGACATCATTTACAAATGAAGCATGTGTGTTTAGTGAGTCCTCCAGATCAGAGGCAGTAGGGATGACCAGGGATGTTCTCTGTTTAGTGAGTCCTCCAGATCAGAGGCAGTAGGGATGACCAGGGATGTTCTCTGTTTAGTGAGTCCTCCAGATCAGAGGCAGTAGGGATGACCAGGGATGTTCTCTGTTTAGTGAGTCCTCCAGATCAGAGGCAGTAGGGATGACCAGGGATGTTCTCTGTTTAGTGAGTCCTCCAGATCAGAGGCAGTAGGGATGACCAGGGATGTTCTCTGTTTAGTGAGTCCTCCAGATCAGAGGCAGTAGGGATGACCAGGGATGTTCTCTGTTTAGTGAGTCCTCCAGATCAGAGGCAGTAGGGATGACCAGGGATGTTCTCTGTTTAGTGAGTCCTCCAGATCAGAGGCAGTAGGGATGACCAGGGATTTTCTCTGTTTAGTGAGTCCTCCAGATCAGAGGCAGTAGGGATGACCAGGGATGTTCTCTGTTTAGTGAGTCCACCAGATCAGAGGCAGTAGGGATGACAAGGGATGTTCTCTGTTTAGTGAGTCCTCCAGATCAGAGACAGTAGGGATGACCAGGGATGTTCTCTGTTTAGTGAGTCCACCAGATCAGAGGCAGTAGGGATGACCAGGGATGTTCTCTGTTTAGTGAGTCCTCCAGATCAGAGGCAGTAGAGATGACCAGGGAGGTTCTCTGTTTAGTGAGTCCTCCAGATCAGAGGCAGTAGGAATGACCAGGGATGTTCTCTGTTTAGTGAGTCCACCAGATCAGAGGCAGTAGGGATGACCAGGGATGTTCTCTGTTTAGTGAGTCCTCCAGATCAGAGGCAGTAGAGATGACCAGGGAGGTTCTCTGTTTAGTGAGTCCTCCAGATCAGAGGCAGTAGGAATGACCAGGGATGTTCTCTGTTTAGTGAGTCCTCCAGATCAGAGGCAGTAGGGATGACCAGGGATGTTCTCTGTTTAGTGAGTCCACCAGATCAGAGGCAGTAGGGATGACCAGGGATGTTCTCTGTTTAGTGTGAATTTGACCATTTTCCTCTCCTGCTAAGCATTGAAAATGTAAAGAGTACTTTGAGTGTCAGGCAAAATGTATGGAATAAAAAGTACATACTTTTCTTTGGGAATGTAGTGAAGTAAAAGTAAAAGTAGTCAAAAATATAAATAGTAAAGTACAGATAAACCAAAAAAATGACTTAAGTAGTACTTTAAAGTATTTTTTACTTAAGTTCTTTAAACCACTGGTGTACAGTACAAAGAGGTGGGCTGTGCATGTTGCTATTTGTGGACAGCGACAGGACCTGAAGAACATCCAATCCCCTGACATAATGTGTCTACAGCTCAAGGTAACAACCAATCCCCTGACATAATGTGTGGGTCCAAAGCACAGGCTTTCATCCCAAATAGTTAGGAGCTCCAGGGAGGGTAGGAGATCCAGGGAGGGTAGAAGACCAGGGAGGGTAGGAGATCCAGGGAGGGTAGGAGCTTCAGGGAGGGTAGAAGATCCTTGAGGGTAGGAGATCCAGGGAGGGTAGGAGCTCCAGGGAGGGAAGAAGCCCTTCTCTGGTTTTGATATTCCCTCCCTGGGATCCCCTGGAGTTAACATTGGGAAGAGGGGCCGATGTATTTCCACAAGTGAGACAGATCCAGACTATTTCCACAGGTGAGACAGAACCAGGCTATTTCCACAGGTGAGACAGATCCAGGCTATTTCCACAGGAGAGACAGATCCAGACTATTTCCACAGGTGAGACAGATCCAGACTATTTCCACAGGTGAGACAGATCCAGACTATTTCCACAGGTGAGACAGATCCAGACTATTTCCACAGGTGAGACAGATCCAGACACTTTAAACCACCTGACCAGGTCCTAAACCAATGGGACTCCCTGAATCTTTCTCAGATTATTACCATTACCCACAAGGTATGATTCCAAACACCAAGAAAAGGCTACTCTCCTCGATGTTATCCTCACAAATAATCTGATAGGTACCTGATAGGTATCAGTCTGGTGTTTACTGTAATGACCTTAGTGATCACTGTTTTACAGCTTGTGTTCGTAATGGCTGCTCAGGGAAACGACCTGGCCTGATTTGTCATAGACACTTGCTAAAAAACTTTAATGAGCAAGCCTTCCTTCATGACCTGGCCTCTGTAAATTGGTATAGAATCAGCTTGATCCCCCCTCTGTCGATATCTTGATATTTTCAGTGATATTGTTAACAAACACGCCCAGATAAAGAAAACGACATTTAAAAACAGGTTTAGCTCTTGAGTTACTCCACCTCAAGAATTCCATTTGGCAAAAGGCTTGGCACACGCATACTCAGGCTGACGGGCTCTCGTTCAGGCAAATGAGAAATCAGTGCTCTCAGGCTATCCGGAAGGCCAAAGTTAGTTACTTTAAGGAGCAGTTCTCTCTCTGTGGGTCTAACCCAAGAAGTTCTGGAAAACGGTTAAAGACCTGGATAATAAACCCTCCTCCTCACAGCTGCCCCTTAATGTGGATGATGTGGTTGTTACTGACAAGAAGCACATGGCTGAGCTCTTTAATCACCACTTCATTAAGTCAGGATTCCTACTTGACTCAGCCATGCCTCCTTGCCCGTCCAACATTTCCTCATCTCACACCCCTTCTAATGCGACTATCCCCGATGCACCTCCCTATTTTTCCCCTGCCCCGCTACAAAGTTTCTCCCTGCAGGCGGTAACTGAGTCCGAGGTGCTAAAGGAGCTCCTTAAACTTGACCCCCAAAAACCATCTGGTTCAGATGGTTTAGACCCTTTCTTCTTTAAGGTTGCTGCTCCTATCATCACCAAGCCTATCTCCGACCTTCTTAACCTGTCTCTCCTCTCTGGGGAGGTTCCCATTGCTTTGAAGGCAGCCACAGTGCGTCCTTTATTTAAAGGGGGAGATCAAGTTGATCCTAACTGTTATAGGCCCATTTCTAAGTGTTGGAAAATCTTGTCAATAATCAACTGACTGGCTTTCTTGATGTCTATAGTATTCTCTCTGGTTTGCAATCTGGTTTCCGCTCAGGTTATGGATGTGTCACTGCAACCTTAAAGGTCTGAAATTATGTCACCATTGTCCTTGATTCTAAGCAATGTTGTGCTGCTGTTTTTATTGACTTGGCAAAAGCTTTTGATACGGTAGACCATTCCATTCTTGTGGGCCGGCTAAGGAGTATTGGTGTCTCTGAGGGGTCTTTGGCCTGGTTTGCTAACTACCTCTCTCATAAAGTGCAGTGTATAAAGTCAGAAAATCTGCTGTCTCAGCCACTGCCTGTCATCAAGGGAGTACCCCAAGGTTTGATCCTAGGCCCCATGCTCTTCTCAATTTACATCAACAACATAGCTCAGGCAGTAGGAAGCTCTCTCATCCATTTATATGCAGATGATACAGTCTTATACTCAGCTGGCCCCTCCCCGGATTTTGTGTTAAAGGCAGCAAAGCTTTCTTAGTATCCAACAAGCTTTCTCTGCCCTTGACCTGTTCTGAACACCTCTAAAACAAAGGACATTTGGTTTGGTAAGAGGAATGCCCCTCTCCCCACAGGTGTTATTACCACCTCTGAGGGTTTAGAGCTTGAGGTAGTCACCTCATACAAGTACTTGGGAGTATAGCTAGACGGTACACTGTCCTTCTCTCAGCATATATCAAAGCTGCAGGCTAAGATTACATCTAGACTTGGTTTCCTCTATCGTAATCACTCCTCTTTCACCCCAGCTGCCAAACTAACCCTGATTCAGATGACCATCCTACCCATGCTAGATTACGGAGACATAATTTATAGAGGCATAGAGGCATAGAGGTAGAGAGGAGAGGTAGAGGTAGAGAGGTAAAGAGGTAGAGAGATAGAGAGGAGAGGTAGAGGTAGAGAGGAGAGGTAGAGGTAGAGAGGTAGAGAGGAGAGGTAGAGAGGAGAGGTAGAGAGGAGAGGTAGAGAGGAGAGGTAGAGAGGTAGAGAGATAGAGAGGTAGAGAGATAGAGAGGTAGAGAGGTAGGGTAGAGGTAGAGAGGTAGGGTAGAGAGGTAGAGGGGTAGAGAGGAGAGGTAGAGGTAGAGAGAATGAGAGGTGGAGAGGTAGAGGTAGAGAGAATGAGAGGTAGAGAGGTAGAGAGGAGAGGTAGAGGTAGATAGGAGAGGTAGAGAGGTAGATAGGAGAGGTAGAGGCAGAGAGATAGAGGTAGAGGGGTAGAGAGGTAGAGGGGTAGAGAGTAGAGGTAGAGAGATAGAGAGGTAGAGAGGAGAGGTAGAGGTAGAGGTAGAGAGGAGAGGTAGAGGTAGAGAGGTAGAGAGGAGAGGTAGAGAGGAGAGGTAGAGAGGAGAGGTAGAGGTAGAGAGATAGAGAGGTAGAGGTAGAGAGGTAGAGAGGAGAGGTAGAGAGGTAGAGAGGAGAGGTAGAGGTAGAGAGGTAGAGAGGTAGAGAGGTAGAGAGAATGAGAGGTAGAGGTAGAGAGAATGAGAGGTAGAGAGGTAGAGAGGTAGAGAGAGGAGGTAGAGAGAATGAGAGCTAGAGGTAGAGAGGTTGAGAGGAGAGGTAGAGAGGTAGAGAGGAGAGGTAGAGGTAGAGAGGTAGAGAGGTAGAGAGGAGAGGTAGAGGTAGAGGTAGAGAGGTAGAGAGGAGAGGTAGAGGTAGAGAGGTAGAGAGATAGAGGTAGAGGTAGAGAGGTAGAGAGGAGAGGTAGAGAGGTAGAGAGGAGAGGTAGAGGTAGAGAGATAGAGGTAGAGAGGTAGAGA
The DNA here is from genome assembly GCF_029448725.1 of Salvelinus fontinalis. Lineage (NCBI taxonomy): Eukaryota > Metazoa > Chordata > Actinopteri > Salmoniformes > Salmonidae > Salvelinus > Salvelinus fontinalis. The sequence continues at coordinate 56,371,101 of NC_074676.1, forward strand.
GGAGAGGTAGAGGTAGAGAGATAGAGAGGTAGGGTAGAGAGGTAGAGAGGGGAGGTAGAGGTAGAGAGATAGAGGTAGAGAGGTAGAGAGGAGAGGTAGAGGTAGAGAGATAGAGAGGTAGGGTAGAGAGGTAGAGAGGAGAGGTAGAGGTAGAGAGATAGAGGTAGAGAGGTAGAGAGGAGAGGTAGAGGTAGAGAGATAGAGGTAGAGAGGTAGAGAGGAGAGGTAGAGGTAGAGGTAGAGAGGTAGAGAGGAGAGGTAGAGGTAGAGAGGTAGAGAGATAGAGGTAGAGGTAGAGAGGTAGAGAGGAGAGGTAGAGAGGTAGAGAGGAAGGGTAGAGGTAGAGAGATAGAGAGGTAGAGAGATAGAGAGGTAGTGTAGAGAGATAGAGAGGAAGGGTAGAGGTAGAGAGATAGAGAGGTAGGGTAGAGGCAAATCACTGTGCTGCTTAAGTTCCTGTGGAGGAATGGCCAGAAGCTAAGAGGATGTGGAGGAATGGCCAGAAGCTAAGAGGATGTGGAGGAATGGCCAGAAGCTAAGAGGATGTGGAGGAATGGCCAGAAGCTAAGAGGATGTGGAGGAATGGCCAGAAGTTAAGTTCCTGTGGAGGAATGGCCAGAAGCTAAGAGGATGTGGAGGAATGGCCAGAAGCTAAGAGGATGTGGAGAAATGGCCAGAAGCTAAGAGGATGTGGAGGAATGGCCAGAAGCTAAGAGGATGTGGAGGAATGGCCAGAAGCTAAGAGGATGTGGAGGAATGGCCAGAAGCTAAGAGGATGTGGAGGAATGGCCAGAAGCTAAGAGGATGTGGAGGAATGGCCAGAAGCTAAGAGGATGTGGAGGAATGGCCAGAAGCTAAGAGGATGTGGAGGAATGGCCAGAAGCTAAGAGGATGTGGAGGAATGGCCAGAAGCTAAGAGGATGTGGAGGAATGGCCAGAAGCTAAGAGGATGTGGAGGAATGGCCAGAAGCTAAGAGGATGTGGAGGAATGGCCAGAAGCTAAGAGGATGTGGAGGAATGGCCAGAAGCTAAGAGGATGTGGAGGAATGGCCAGAAGCTAAGAGGATGTGGAGGAATGGCCAGAAGCTAAGAGGATGTGGAGGAATGGCCAGAAGCTAAGAGGATGTGGAGGAACGGCCAGAAACTAAGAGGATGTGGAGGAATGGCCAGAAGCTAAGAGGATGTGGAGGAATGGCCAGAAGCTAAGAGGATGTGGAGGAATGGCCAGAAGCTAAGAGGATGTGGAGGAACGGCCAGAAGCTAAGAGGATGTGGAGGAACGGCCAGAAGCTAAGAGGATGTGGAGGAATGGCCAGAAGCTAAGAGGATGTGGAGGAACGGCCAGAAGCTAAGAGGATGTGGAGGAATGGCCAGAAGCTAAGAGGATGTGGAGGAATGGCCAGAAGCTAAGAGGATGTGGAGGAATGGCCAGAAGCTAAGAGGATGTGGAGGAACGGCCAGAAACTAAGAGGATGTGGAGGAATGGCCAGAAGCTAAGAGGATGTGGAGGAATGGCCAGAAGCTAAGAGGATGTGGAGGAATGGCCAGAAGCTAAGAGGATGTGGAGGAATGGCCAGAAGCTAAGAGGAATCAGAGCAGATTCAGGGCTACTGTGGTTCATCCCCAAATGGCAACCCTACTATGTAGTGACCTAGAGCCTGGCCTTATAGTGCACTAGAGCCCAGCCTTGTTCAAAAGTCGTGCACTATATAGGGAATAGGGGTCCATTTGGGAAGCAGACCTGACAGTATCCAGGAGAGTGGTGAAGAATGCATGGTGGAATTTTCCAAGTGTGAACACAGGCTGATACTGTTCCTGCTCAATCCGATGGAGGACGGCCCTGTTTAAAAGTGCTCGTATATGTTCTGTAGGCTGCCGGAGGTTGATGTACGGGGCTATTTGAGGCAGAGGAAAAATAGCTGTCTCGAAAAAAATATATATGTGAAGTAGTTCACAGAAATTGTCCGCAGTTTGAGTACTCAGTAGAATTCAGGAATATGCACATCGGATCATATTTTCTCACACAGAGTCATCATTCCAGTTTGTTTTGAAATATGAGTGTGGTTTTGGTTTGCCCTAATTATGGGATATATTCCATGGGAGCCAGTAAGACAGGAAAGTTGTACAAGAGATGGAGGAAGACTGTCAACAATATGCTGTGCCTCTCTCTCCTCCTCTTTCTCCTCTCTCTCCTCCTCTTTCTCCTCTCACTCCTCCTCTTTCTCCTCTCTCTCCTCCTCTTTCTCCTCTCTCTCCTCTTTCTCCTCTCTCTCCTCTTTCTCCTCTCTCTCCTCCTCTTTCTCCTCTCTCTCCTCCTCTTTCTCCTCTCTCTCCTCCTCTTTCTCCTCTCTCTACTCCTCTTTCTCCTCTCTCTCCTCCTCTTTCTCCTCTCTCTCCTCTCACTCCTCCTCTTTCTCCTCTCTCTCCTCCTCTTTCTCCTCTCTCTCCTCCTCTTTCTCCTCTCTCTCCTCCTCTTTCTCCCCTCTCTCCTCCTCTTTCTCCTCTCTCTCCTCCTCTTTCTCCTCTCTCTCCTGTCACTCCTCCTTTTTCTCCTCTCTCTCCTCCTCTTTCTCCTCTCTCTCCTCCTCTTTCTCCTCTCTCTCCTCCTCTTTCTCCTCTCTCTCCTCTATCTCCTCTCTCTCCTCCTCTTTCTCCTCTCTCTCCTCCTCTTTCTCCTCTCTCTCCTCTCACTCCTCCTCTTTCTCCTCTCTCTCCTCCTCTTTCTCCTCTCTCTCCTCCTCTTTCTCCGCTCTCTCCTCCTCTTTCTCCTCTCTCTCCTCCTCTTTCTGCTATCACTCCTCCTCTTTTTCCTCTCTCTCCTCCTCTTTCTCCTCTCTCTCCTCCTCTTTCTCCTCTCTCTCCTCCTCTTTCTCCTCTCTCTCTCCTCTTTCTCCTCTCTCTCTTCTTTCTCCTCTCTCTCCTCCTCTTTCTCCTCTCTCTCCTCCTCTTTCGCCTCTCACTCCTCCTCTTTCTCCTCTCTCTCCTCCTCTTTCTCCTCTCTCTCCTCCTCTTTCTCCTCTCTCTCCTCTTTCTCCTCTCTCTCCTCCTCTTTCTCCTCTCTCTCCTCCTCTTTCTCCTCTCTCTCCTCCTCTTTCTCATATCTCTCCTCCTCTATCTCCTCTCTCTCCACTTCTTTCTCCTCTCTCTCCTCTCGCTCCTCCTCTTTCTCCTCTCTCTCCTCTTTCTCCTCTCTCTCCTCCTCTTTCTCCTCTCTCTCCTCCTCTTTCTCCTCTCTCTCCTCCTCTTTCTCATATCTCTCCTCCTCTTTCTCCTCTCTCTCCTCTTCTTTCTCCTCTCTCCTCTCGCTCCTCCTCTTTCTCCTCTTTCTCCTCTCTCTCCTCCTCTTTCTCCTCTCTCTCCTCTCTCTCCTCTTTCTCCTCTCTCTCCTCCTCTTTCTCCTTTCTCTCCTCCTCTTTCTCCTCTCTCTCCTCCTCTTTCTCCTCTCTCTCCTCTCACTCCTCCTCTTTCTCCTCTCTCTCCTCCTCTTTCTCCTCTCTCTCCTCCTCTTTCTCCTCTCTCTCCTCCTCTTTCTCCTCTCTCTCCTCCTCTTTCTCCTCTCTCTCCTCTCACTCCTCCTCTTTCTCCTCTCTCTCCTCCTCTTTCTCCTCTCTCTCCTCCTCTTTCTCCTCCGTCTCCTCCTCTTTCTCCTCTCTCTCCTCCTCTTTCTGCTATCACTCCTCCTCTTTTTCCTCTCTCTCCTCCTCTTTCTCCTCTCTCTCCTTCATATTTTCTGGATCTTAGAGTCACACAAAATGGTGTGTTCTCTGCTTCGACAATGAATCCACAGATAAAAGGTAAAATCTAGTTTGTTTCTAGTGGTCTTTACCCATTCTGTCTTCTTCTTCTGTGGACTTCTATTGACGGTTGGCAACCAACTTTTACTGGCGTATGGACCTACTCCTCAATTCATCTTTCAACCAACCACGTGGGTATATGCTCCTTTAAACCAATGAGGAGACGGGAGAGGCGGGACTTGCAGCACGTCAAGCGTCACAAATAGAACTAAGTTCTATTTTAGCGCCCGGCTATTTTTTATTTATTTTTTATTTCACCTTTATTTAACCAGGTAGGCCAGTTGAGAACAAGTTCTCATTTACAACTGCGACCTGGCCAAGATAAAGCAAAGCAGTTCGACACATACAACAACACAGAGTTACACATGGAGTAAACAAACGTGCAGTCAATAACACAATAGAAAAAAAGTCTATATACAGTGTGTCTAAATAGAGTAAGAAGGTAAGGCAATAAATAGGCCAATAGTAGCGAAGTAATTACAATTTAGCCAATTAAACACTGAAGTGATAAATGTGCAAGTGAGGATGTGCAAGTAGAAATACTGGTGTGCAAAAGAGCAGGAAAACAATGCCATGCAGACGCTCGTGAGCCGCTTGGACGCAATCATTGAATAACTGTAATGTGGTGCGTACAGGCGGCAGAGAAGTCAGGCGCAGGAGAGCGAAAAACGGATTTACACCGGTGTCCTTTAATAAAGATAAAAACCACCGTAAACAGAACAATCAATGGGTCAAACAAAACCCGGTGTCCACCGGCATAACGTACACAAGCACGACAAGAAACAATTCCAGACCAGGACATGCGGGGGGGGGAAACAGAGGGTTAAATACACAACATGTAATTGATGTAATTGAAACCAGGTGTGAGGGAAGACAAGACAAAACCAATGGAAAATGAAAGGTGGATCAGAGATGGCTAGAAGACAGGTGACATCGACCTCCGAACGCCGTCCGAACCAGGAGAGGGACGGAAGTCATGACAATAACATGTATGCGTGCATTTTATTTTTTTTGCGACGCCCGCGCACGCGATGCGCGCTGTGTGGTCAGCATGTTAGGGACGATCCCCCTTCCTGAATCACTAAGCCTAATGAAAGTTTACCAGCAACCAGTTATCCAGGTAGGAGCCTGAAGTCACAGACTGGCCAAACTCCGTCTTTTCAAAAAATATTATTGAAAAGGCACTACTAATAAGTCCTTTTTAGTTTAATTTTGTATTTAATTCTAACGTAGAACACAGCTTATATTGCAATGTATAGACTATAATGAATTAATACAACTAAATGTTGTTTACATTCTGAGCGCTATATGTCCCTAACCAGCCTATTGTGTCGCGCTCACAGATGCTTCACAAGGTATTTCTGTGTAGTCTATAGCCTTGAAATACATTTAAACATTTTACATTTAAGTCATTTAGCAGACGCTCTTATCCAGAGCGACTTACAAATTGGTGCATTCACCTAATGACATCCAGTGGAACAACCACTTTACAATAGTGATAGTATAGCCTAAAACATAGCTGTTCCTTCTTAGTCTCCCTGTCTGGATCTTGACCTATTTAGAGGGGTTATAGGATGTTTACTATGACATGTAGTCTACTTAGAGGGGTTATAGGATGTTTACTATGACATGTAGTCTATTTAGAGGGGTTATAGGATGTTTAATATGCCATGTAGTCTATTTAGAGGGGTTATATGCTGATTAATATGACATTTAGTCTATTTAGAGGGGTTATAGGATGTTTACTATGACATGTAGTCTATTTAGAGGGGTTATAGGATGTTTACTATGACATGTAGTCTATTTAGAGGGGTTATAGGATGTTTACTATGACATGTAGTCTATTTAGAGGGGTTATAGGATGTTTACTATGACATGTAGTCTACTTAGAGGGGTTATAGGATGTTTACTATGACATGTAGTCTACTTAGAGGGGTTATAGGATGTTTACTATGACATGTAGTCTATTTAGAGGGGTTATATGCTGATTAATATGACATGTAGTCTATTTAGAGGGGTTATATGCTGATTAATATGACATTTAGTCTATTTAGAGGGGTTATAGGATGTTTACTATGACATGTAGTCTATTTAGAGGGGTTATAGGATGTTTACTATGACATGTAGTCTATTTAGAGGGGTTATATGCTGATTAATATGCCATGTAGTCTATTTAGAGGGGTTATAGGATGTTTACTATGACATGTAGTCTATTTAGAGGGGTTATATGCTGATTAATATGCCATGTAGTCTATTTAGAGGGGTTATAGGATGTTTACTATGACATGTAGTCTATTTAGAGGGGTTATAGGATGTTTACTATGACATGTAGTCTACTTAAAGGGGTTATAGGATGTTTACTATGACATGTAGCCTATTTAGAGGGGTTATATGCTGATTAATATGCCATGTAGTCTATTTAGAGGGGTTATAGGATGTTTACTATGACATGTAGTCTATTTAGAGGGGTTATAGGATGTTTAATATGCATGTAGTCTATTTAGAGGGGTTATATGCTGTTTAATATGACATGTAGTCTATTTAGAGGGGTTATAGGATGTTTACTATGACATGTAGTCTATTTAGAGGGGTTATAGGATGTTTACTATGACATGTAGTCTATTTAGAGGGGTTATATGCTGATTAATATGCCATGTAGTCTATTTAGAGGGGTTATAGGATGTTTAATATGACATGTAGTCTATTTAGAGGGGTTATAGGATGTTTACTATGACATGTAGTCTATTTAGAGGGGTTATAGGATGTTTACTATGACATGTAGTCTATTTAGAGGGGTTATAGGATGTTTACTATGACATGTAGTCTATTTAGAGGGGTTATAGGATGTTTACTATGACATGTAGTCTATTTAGAGGGGTTATATGCTGATTAATATGCCATGTAGTCTATTTAGATGGGTTATATGCTGATTAATATGACATGTAGTCTATTTAGAGGGGTTATAGGATGTTTACTATGACATGTTGTCTATTTAGAGGGTTTATAGGATGTTTACTATGACATGTAGTCTATTTAGAGGGGTTATATGCTGATTAATATGACATGTAGTCTATTTAGAGGGGTTATATGCTGTTTAATATGACATTTAGTCTATTTAGAGGGGTTATAGGATGTTTACTATGACATGTAGTCTATTTAGAGGGGTTATATGCTGATTAATATGACATTTAGTCTATTTAGAGGGGTTATAGGATGTTTACTATGACATGTAGTCTATTTAGAGGGGTTATATGCTGATTAATATGACATTTAGTCTATTTAGAGGGGTTATATGCTGATTAATATGACATGTTGTCTATTTAGAGGGGTTATAGGATGTTTACTATGACATGTAGTCTATTTAGAGGGGTTATATGCTGATTAATATGACATGTTGTCTATTTAGAGGGGTTATAGGATGTTTACTATGACATGTAGTCTATTTAGAGGGGTTATAGGATGTTTACTATGACATGTAGTCTATTTAGAGGGGTTATAGGATGTTTACTATGACATGTAGTCTATTTAGAGGGGTTATATGCTGATTAATATGCCATGTAGTCTATTTAGAGGGGTTATATGCTGATTAATATGCCATGTAGTCTATTTAGAGGGGTTATATGCTGATTAATATGACATGTTGTCTATTTAGAGGGTTTATAGGATGTTTTCTATGACATGTAGTCTACTTAAAGGGGTTATATGCTGTTTAATATGCATGTAGTCTATTTAGAGGGGTTATATGCTGTTTAATATGACATGTAGTCTATTTAGAGGGGTTATATGCTGTTTAATAAGACATGTAGTCTATTTAGAGGGGTTATATGCTGTTTAATATGACATGTAGTCTATTTAGAGGGGTTATATGCTGATTAATATGCCATGTAGTCTATTTAGAGGGGTTATATGCTGTTTAATATGACATGTAGTCTATTTAGAGGGGTTATATGCTGATTAATATGACATGTAGTCTATTTAGAGGGGTTATATGCTGATTAATATGACATGTAGTCTATTTAGAGGGGTTATAGGATGTTTACTATGACATGTAGTCTATTTAGAGGGGTTATAGGATGTTTACTATGACATGTAGTCTATTTAGAGGGGTTATATGCTGATTAATATGCCATGTAGTCTATTTAGAGGGGTTATATGCTGATTAATATGACATGTTGTCTATTTAGAGGGTTTATAGGATGTTTTCTATGACATGTAGTCTACTTAAAGGGGTTATATGCTGTTTAATATGCATGTAGTCTATTTAGAGGGGTTATATGCTGATTAATATGCCATGTAGTCTATTTAGAGGGGTTATATGCTGTTTAATATGCATGTAGTCTATTTAGAGGGGTTATATGCTGTTTAATATGACATGTAGTCTATTTAGAGGGGTTATATGCTGTTTAATAAGACATGTAGTCTATTTAGAGGGGTTATATCCTGATTAATATGCCATGTAGCCTATTTAGAGGGGTTATATGCTGTTTAATAAGACATGTAGTCTATTTAGAGGGGTTATATCCTGATTAATATGCCATGTAGTCTATTTTAAAGGATGTGCCCTTCTCACATTCAACGGTTCATGTTTATTCTAAAACTTTTCATTCAACTCCATATGGTTTGGTTTCAAAACTTCAAAACCGAATGGTAGGTCCAGGTAGTCACAAAAATAGATAGGTGTTAGTTAAATTGTGATTTTAATGAATGGAGTAAATTTTTTTCTTTTTTTTTCTTCCTGTGAGCTCGGGACTGTTTTTAGGGAGCAGTTGGGAAGCACTGCTCCATGAGAGATGAGCTGGATGTCCAACCGTTCAACTCCACTGATGAGCTGGATTTACAACCGTTCATCTCCACCGATGAGCTGGATTTACCCTTCAACTCCACCGATGAGCTGGATGTCCAACCGTTCAACTCCACTGATGAGCTGGATTTCCAACCGTTCATCTCCACTGATGAGCTGGATGTCCAACCCTTCAACTCCACTGATGAGCTGGATTTACCCTTCAACTCCACTGATGAGCTGGATTTCCAACCGTTCAACTCCACTGATGAGCTGGATTTCCAACCGTTCAACTCCACTGATGAGCTGGATGTCCAACCCTTCATCTCCACTGATGAGCTGGATTTCCAACCGTTCAACTCCACTGATGAGCTGGATGTCCAACCCTTCAACTCCACTGATGAGCTGGATGTCCAACCCTTCATCTCCACTGATGAGCTGGATGTCCAACCCTTCAACTCCACTGATGAACTGGATGTCCAACCGTTCAACTCCACTGATGAGCTGGATTTCCAACCCTTCAACTCCACCGATGAGCTGGATTTACCTCTCAACTCCACTGATGAGCTGGATGTCCAACCCTTCATCTCCACTGATGAGCTGGATGTCCAACCCTTCAACTCCACTGATGAGCTGGATGTCCAACCGTTCAACTCCACTGATGAGCTGGATTTCCAACCGTTCAACTCCACTGATGAGCTGGATGTCCAACCCTTCAACTCCACTGACGAGCTGGATTTCCAACCCTTCATCTCCACTGATGAGCTGGATGTCCAACCCTTCAACTCCACTGATGAGCTGGATGTCCAACCGTTCAACTCCACTGATGAGCTGGATTTCCAACCCTTCAACTCCACTGATGAGCTGGATGTCCAACCGTTCAACTCCACTGATGAGCTGGATTTACAACCGTTCAACTCCACTGATGAGCTGGATGTCCAACCGTTCAACTCCACTGATGAGCTGGATATACCTCTCATCTCCACTGATGAGCTGGATTTCCAACCCTTCATCTCCACTCACATGCTCTGGCACAAATACACTTGATTCAATTAAACATCAAGCCTTTAGTTGAATCATAGTGCCAGGGCAAAAACAAAAATGGTAACCTCCTTTGTTTTGGCACGGGCGGCAGGTAGTCTAGTGGTTAGAGCGTTAGACTAGTAAACGAAAGGTTGCAAGATCGAATCCCCGAGCTGACAAGGTAACAATCTGTCGTTCTGCCTCTGAACAAGGAAGTTAATCTACTGTTCCTAGACCACAGGTGTCAAACTCATTCCACGGGGGCCGAGTGTCTGCGGGTTTTCGCTCCTCCCTTGTACTTGATTGATGAAATAACATCACTAATTAGTTAGGAACTCCCCACACCTGGTTGTCTAGGGCTTTATTGAAAGGAAAAACCAAAAACCTGCAGACACTAGGCCCTCCGTGGAATGAGTTTGACACCCCTGTCCTAGACCATCATTGAAAGTAAGAATTTGTTCCTAACTGACTTAACTAGTAAAATAAGAACAAGATTAAAATGTTTGGGTCCACAGGATTAAAAATGTTAACCCCCTTTGGGTCCATAGGAACAGGATTAAAATGTTTGGGTCCACAGGATTAAATGTTAACCCCCTTTGGGTCCCTGGGAACAGGATTAAAATTTTAGACCCCCTTTGGGTCCACAGGAACAGGATTAAATGTTTTCCCCTTTGGGGCCACAGGAACTGGATTAAAATGTTAGACCCCCTTTGGGTCCAGAGGAACAGGATTAAAATGTTAATCCCCTTTGGGTCCCTGGGAACAGGATTAAAATTTTAGACCCCCTTTGGGTCCACAGGAACAGGATTAAATGTTAACCCCCTTTGGGTCTAGAGGAACAGGATTAAAATGTTAATCCCCTTTGTGTCCATAGGAACGGGATTAAATGTTAACCCCCTTTGGGTCCAGAGGAACTGGATTAAAATGTTAATCCCCTTTGGGTCCATGGTAACAGGATTAAAATGTTAGACCCCCTTTGGGTCCATAGGAACTGGATTAAAATGTTAATCCCTGTTGGGTCCATAGGAACAGGATTAAATGTTAATCCCCTTTGGGTCCATAGGAACAGGATTAAATGTTAATCCCCTTTGGGTCCATAGGAACAGGATTAAAATGTTAATCCCCTTTGGGTCCCTGGGAACAGGATTAAAATGTTAGACCCCCTTTGGGTCCCTGGGAACAGGATTAAAATGTTAATCCCCTTTGGGTCCAGAGGAACAGGATTAAAATGTTAATCCCCTTTGGGTCCAGAGGAACAGGATTAAAATGTTAGACCCCCTTTGGGTCCAGAGGAACAGGATTAAAATGTTAATCCCCTTTGTGTCCATAGGAACAGGATTAAATGTTAGACCCCCTTTGGGTCCATAGGAACTGGATTAAATGTTAACCCCCTTTGGGTCCAGAGGAACAGGATTAAAATGTTAATCCCCTTTGGGTCCCTGGGAACAGGATTAAAATGTTAATCCCCTTTGGGTCCACAGGAACTGGATTAAAATGTTAACCCCCTTTGGGTCCAGAGGAACAGGATTAAAATGTTAATCCCCTTTGGGTCCAGAGGAACAGGATTGGGAAACACAGCTCTAGAGTCTCTTCCTAGTCATAAAATATTCATGGCATACTAAAATAACTAGTTTAAAAAATATATATGAACATAACACACTCATTAATCATTTATCATTTAAAATATAAGACCACAGAAGACTGTGATATAAATATATCTCAGAAATGCAGTGTCAATCAATCAATCAATAATTCAATCAAATGTATTGATAAAGCCCTTCGTACATCAGCTGATATCTCAAAGTGCTGTACAGAAACCCAGCTTAAAACCCCAAACAGCAAGCAATGCAGGTGTAGAAGCACAGTGGCTGGGAAAAACTCCCTAGAAAGGCCAAAACCTAGGAAGAAACCTATAGAGGAACCAGGCTCTGAGGGGTGGCCAGTCCTCTTCTGGCTGTGCCGGGTGGAGATTATACCAGAACATGGCCAAGATGTTCAAAATGTTCATAAATGACCAGCATGGTCAAATAATAATAATCACAGTGGTTGTCGAGGGTACAACAGGTCAACACCTCAGGAGGAAATGGTCAGATGGCTTTTCATAGCCGATCATTCGACATGTGTTTTGCTCAGGGGTACAAAATACACTCAACTGCAATACCACTTGGTTATCATACAACGTCGTTATCTTTTGACAATCTATTGTCATACTTTGTTGTCTACCGGATTCCTCCAAACAGGGAAGAGAATACAGAGTGGTTTCTAAGATCCCATATAGTCTTTTAGATTTGGAATCTATTCACGTTTTGATGCATTTTTTTTTATTTATTTTGTTTTAATTTTGTTGGAATTTGCAATTACTAATATGATCCAAATGCAGATACACTGCTGTTACTTTACCAAAGGCTGTATCCCAGATGGCACCCTGTTTTCTAGTGCACTACTTTTGACCAGAGCCCCTACAGGGAATAGGGTGCCATCTAGGACACAGCCTCTTGACCAGGGCCCATAGGGAATAGGGTGCGATCTGGGCCTCTTGACCAGGGCCTATAGGGAATAGGGTGCCATCTAGGACACAGCCTCTTGACCAGGGACTATAGGGAATAGGGTGCCATCTAGGACACAGCCTTTTGACCAGGGCCCATAGGGAATAGGGTGTCATCTAGGAGACACCCTCTTGACCAGGGCCTATAGGGAATAGGGTGCCATCTAGGACACAGCCTCTTGACCAGGGCCCATAGGGAATAGGGTGCCATCTAGGACACAGCCTCTTGACCAGGGACTATAGGGAATAGGGTGCCATCTAGGACACAGCCTTTTGACCAGGGCCCATAGGGAATAGGGTGTCATCTAGGACACAGCCTCTTGACCAGGGCCCATAGGGAATAGGGTGCCATCTAGGACACAGCCTCTTGACCAGGGCCCATAGGGAATAGGGTGCCATCTAGGACACAGCCTCTTGACCAGGGCCCATAGGGAATAGGGTGCCATCTAGGACACAGCCTCTTGACCAGGGCCTATAGGGAATAGGGTGCCATCTAGGACACAGCCTCTTGACCAGGGCCCATAGGGAATAGGGTGCCATTTAGGACACAGCCTCTTGACCAGGGCCCATAGGGAATAGGGTGCCATCTAGGACACAGCCTCTTGACCAGGGCCCATAGGGAATAGGGTGCCATCTAGGACACAGCCTCTTGACCAGGGCCCATAGGGAATAGGGTGCCATCTAGGACACAGCCTCTTGACCAGGGCCCATAGGGAATAGGGTGCCATCTAGGACACAGCCTCTTGACCAGGGCCCATAGGGAATAGGGTGCCATCTAGGACACAGCCTCTTGACCAGGGCCTATAGGGAATAGGGTGCCATCTAGGACACAGCCTCTTGACCAGGGCCAATAGGGAATAGGGTGCCATCTAGGACACATCCTCTTGACCAGGGCCCATAGGGAATAGGGTGTGATCTAGGACACAGACAAAGTAACTGTGAGTCAGTTCTAAGGAACACTGTGAGGTCATCAGACATTACAGGAGAACAAAATCAACAATCAGATTTCACTAGAAACCATTTCTACAGAATGTTGTTGGTGACCGTGAGGACTGGCTCGTGTCACAAATGGAACCCTATTCCCTTTACAGAACACTACTTGGGCCCATGTCAATAGTAGAGCACTAAATAGGGAATTGGTTGCTATTTCCAACCAAACAAATGGCTAGTACTTTTCCACTCGTTGTGGACGACTTCTCTGGAGCAACAGACTGGAAAGTAAATAAAGGTACCTTGTCAAAGCAGGTTTGAGCTGCAGATGTTTGGTGTAGATATTTGGTGTTGATGTTTGGTGATGATGTTTGGTGCTGATGTTTGGTGCTGATGTTTGGTGATGATGTTTGGTGATGATGTTTGGTGTAGATGTTTGGTGTAGATATTTGGTGCTGATATTTGGTGTAGATGTTTGGTGTTAATGTTTGGTGATGATATTTGGTGCTGATGTTTGGTGTAGATGTTTGGTGTAGATGTTTGGTGCTGATATTTGGTGTAGATGTTTGGTGTAGATGTTTGATGTAGATGTTTGGTGTAGATGTTTGGTGCTGATGTTTGGTGTAGATGTTTGGTGCTGATATTTGGTGTAGATGTTTGGTGTAGATATTTGGTGTAGATGTTAGGTGCTGCTGTCCTTATATAGTATATTTATGTGAAACAAACAGCTCCCCTTTAGATGAGATATGTAGCATATTGTAAAATATATTACTATCGTATATTGATCATGTTTAGATCACAGTAGATGAGACCAACAGAGATAATATATTGCTGTGTTTTAAGTTACATAACTAACCAATATTTTATTTGTGGTGTGGAGCAGAGCAGAACAGGACTAAACATGCCTCTATGGTGTCCAGACAGACCAAACTGCTAACTCATTAAATGTAACGGTTCTCCTCCTCCTCTTCATCCGAAGAGGAGGAGCATGGATTGAACCAAGACGCAGCGTTTGAATAAGACATGATTTTTAATTAAACAAAACAGAAAACACGAACGAACACTTGAAATTACAAAACAAATAAACGATGTAGACAGACCTGAAAGACGAACTCACATGAAACACGAAGAACGCATGAGCACGAAAACTGCCTACATAAAACGAACGAACAAACAAAACCGAAACAGTCCCATGTGGCGCAACGACATACACAGACACAGGAGACAACCACCCACAACAAACAGTGTGAAAACACCTACCTAAATATGACTCTCAATCAGAGGAAATGAAAACCACCTGCCTCTAATTGAGAGCCATATCAGGTCACCCTTAAACAAACATAGAAACACACAACATAGACCGCCCACCCAAACTCACGCCCTGACCGACTAACACATACAAAATAACAGAAAACCGGTCAGGAACGTGACATTAAAAAAGGATTGTTCACCAAAATTAATTCTTGGGGGCGGATAATTTACACGTGTTTGATGCTGATTGGTTTACTTGCCGGAAAAACAATGAGAGTCATGGAACCTACCTTGTCCGCAGGTCTCTAAACTACAATGTCTAATTCAGCTCAGCTTCTGTCTGATGTTGTATAGTCGTGTCATTTCGGTGCGCTACCCCTTTAAGACATAAAACGTTTTAAGGCTTACATGTTTTTTAATAAGTAAAATCTGGCACATCAGACATATTTTAATATCTGAAAAGTGGAAAGCTCCATCAGTACCAGCTGCCACCGAAATGTCTGTGTAGCCGAGCGGCAACATCCGTCCATTAAGGCCAGTTGTTGGTGCAATCCACAGCAACATGGGAGCAGGGGTTTTGGCCAGCAGGATGAAAGCAATCCTACCAAACCTCCACATCCCCCAAAATAAATCAAAACCCCCTCTAATAATGTTTTTTTTTTTTATATATATATATGGATGTTTTCCAACTCTGACCAATTCTACTGACTCGAAATCTTTTTAAAATGTTAAATAACACATCAATTTGCATGGGATTTATGGAGGGGGTCGGATTTATACCAATGAACATTTTTTGGGGAGGGATTCCAAAATAATTATGAAAATATATATTATATTATAAATACTAAATTCAACTATTAGCATAAGTCTCCCCAAAAAAACATAGAATTGTATTTTATATGAAAATTATTTAATACGTTTTGGACTCAGATATCTAAGAACACAAAAAGACAAAAATAAAACATTTTGACAATACGTGTGACTCATTCAATAAAATATGTCTTTATCTAAGAGTTCAAAACATGATATCTCGGGCATCACAAACGGGCACAGAATATGAAGCAGACGCAGCCTGCCTGCTGCAAACTCTTGTGGTGGAACTTAACCTTTACTCAGCCTACGTACAAGCTACTCCCTCCGGTCCCTGAGTCACTCTGTCACTGTTGAAACCGTTATCATCCACACCTCAAGTCAAAGGAATTATTTTCTGTGTTTGACTCGTGACTACGCTAAAAGATATGACTTTCATGGTGATTTCTGCCTGAGAGATCGGACCTTGCAGGGATGCACCCCACATGAAACTCTATTCCTTATAGGGCATGACTAGGGCCCATAGGGAATAGGGCACTGTTTAGGACAAGCACACAGATTGGTTATTTTGACCAGGGCCCATAGGGAATAGGGTGCTGTTTAGGACAAGCCCACAGGTTGGTTATTTTGACCCACAGATTGGTTATTTTGACCCACAGATTGGTTATTATGACCAGGGCCCATAGGGAATAGGGTCACTATTTAGGACAAGCCCACAGATTGGTTATTTTGACCCACAGATTGGTTATTTTGACCCACAGATTGGTTATTTTGACTCACAGATTGGTTATTTTGACCCACAGATTGATCATTTTGACCCACAGATTGGTTATTTTGACCCACAGATTGGTTATTTTGACCCACAGATTGGTTATTTTGACCCACAGATTGGTCATTTTGACCCACAGATTGGTCATTTTGACCCACAGATTGGTTATTTTGACCCACAGATTGGTTATTTTGACCCACAGATTGGTCATTTTGACCCACAGATTGGTTATTTTGACCCACAGATTGGTTCTTTTGACCCACAGATTGGTCATTTTGACCCACAGATTGGTTATTTTGACCCACAGATTGGTTCTTTTGACCCACAGATTGGTCATTTTGACCCACAGATTGGTTATTTTGACCCACAGATTGGTTCTTTTGACCCACAGATTGGTCATTTTGACCCACAGATTGGTTATTTTGACCCACAGATTGGTCATTTTGACTCACAGATTGGTTATTTTGACCCACAGATTGGTTATTTTGACCCACAGATTGGTCATTTTGACCCACAGATTGGTTATTTTGACCCACAGATTGGTTCTTTTGACCCACAGATTGGTCATTTTGACCCACAGATTGGTTATTTTGACCCACAGATTGGTTCTTTTGACCCACAGATTGGTCATTTTGACCCACAGATTGGTTATTTTGACCCACAGATTGGTCATTTTGACCCACAGATTGGTTATTTTGACCCACAGATTGGTTATTTTGACTCACAGATTGGTTATTTTGACCAGGGCCCATAGGGAATAGGGTGCTGTTTAGGACACACACCAGGGGAATATGCACTCTGGGTTGCTCGCTAGCAGTGGGCATGTTGTATGTAACATGTTGTATGTTTAATGTAGCATTTTGTATGTAGCATGTGGTATATAATATGGTGTATGTTGTACTGTATGTAGCATGTCGTTAGTAGCATGCTGTATGTAGCATGTGGTATGTTGCATGTTGTATATAGTATGGTGTATGTAACATGTTGTATGTTTAATGTAGCATGTTGTATGTAATATATTGTATGTAAGGGCTAAATGAACCTAAATCAACACAACAAGTGAACACATTTAATAAAGAGCTCAGCTAAGCTTGAAGAACAAGTGTTTTGGAGCACGAGAGAGCTATGGGTACCATCTGTACACTAGCGTTTAGTTGACCCCTACAGTAGATATGATGGCGCCGGAGGGGTGGCTGACGTTTTATGGGCTCCTAACCAACTGTCCTATTTAGTTTGTTTTTTCTATTTTTTTTGTAACTCATTTTGTACATAGTGTTACTGCTACTGTCTCTTATGACCAAAAATAGCTTCTGGACATCAGAACTGCGATTAATCACCTTGAACCGGACAAAGATTTTTTATTTATTTAAAGTGTCCGACGCGCGAAGGATATACTGCTTTCCGGAGAGACAAGGCCCAAATCCCGGTCATTCGTGTGAAGAAAAGACGGAAATACAGAGGGCGGAGGTCTGGGTGCCTTGTGAGAATTCGTCGTTGAGTGAGCAAACCACCCCTACCCTTGGTATTATTGGCCAACGTGCAATGATTGGAAAACAAACTGGACGATCTACGATTAAGACTATCCAACAGGACATTAAAAACTGTAATATCTTATGTTTCACTGAGACTTGGCTGAACTACAACACGGATAATATAGAGCTGTCTGGCTTCTCCGTGTTTTTTTGGGCAGGACAGAGCAGCTACGTCTGGTAAGACGAGGGGTGGGGGTGTGTGTCTACTTGTCAATAACAGCTGGTGCGTAATGTCTAATATTAAAGAAGTCTCAAGGTATTGCTCGCCTGAGGTAGAGTACCTCATGATAAGCTGTAGACCACACTATCTACCAAGAGAGTTCTCCTCTCTATAATTCTATGTATCACCACAAACCGATGCTGGCACTAAGACCTCTCTCAACTAACTCTAAAAGGCCATAAGCAAACAAGAAAATGCTCATCCAGAAGCAGCACTCCTAGTGGCCGGTCACTATTCCTCTGATCATATCGTTATGTCACTATTCCTCTGATCATATCTTTATGTCACTTTTCCTCTGATCATATCGCTATGCCACTGTCTATTCCTCTGATCATATCCTTATGTCACTGTCTATTCCTCTGATCATATCTTTATGTCACTATTCCTCTGATCATATCGTTATGTCACTATTCCTCTGATCATATCTTTATGTCACTGTCTATTCCTCTGATCATATCGTTATGTCACTATTCCTCTGATCATATCGTTATGTCACTATTCCTCTGATCATATCTTTATGTCACTTTTCCTCTGATCATATCGCTATGCCACTGTCTATTCCTCTGATCATATCGTTATGTCACTGTCTATTCCTCTGATCATATCTTTATGTCACTATTCCTCTGATCATATCGTTATGTCACTTTTCCTCTGATCATATCGTTATGTCACTATTCCTCTGATCATATCTTTATGTCACTGTCTATTCCTCTGATCATATCGTTATGTCACTATTCCTCTGATCTTATCTTTATGTCACTGTCTATTCCTCTGATCATATCGTTATGTCACTATTCCTCTGATCATATCGTTATGTCACTATTCCTCTGATCATATCGTTATGTCACTATTCCTCTGATCATATCGTTATGTCACTATTCCTCTGATCATATCTTTATGTCACTGTCTATTCCTCTGATCATATCGTTATGTCACTATTCCTCTGATCATATCGTTATGTCACTATTCCTCTGATCATATCGTTATGTCACTATTCCTCTGATCATATCTTTATGTCACTATTCCTCTGATCATATCGTTATGTCACTATTCCTCTGATCATATCGTTATGTCACTATTCCTCTGATCATATCATTATGTCACTGTTCCTCAGATCATATCGTTATGTCACTGTCTATTCCTCTGATCATATCTTTATGTCACTGTCTATTCCTCTGATCATATCTTTATGCCACTGTCTATTCCTCTGATCATATCGTTATGTCACTATTCCTCTGATCATATCATTATGTCACTATTCCTCTGATCATATCTTTATGTCACTGTCTATTCCTCTGATCATATCTTTATGCCACTGTCTATTCATCTGATCATATCGTTATGTCACTATTCCTCTGATCATATCTTTATGTCACTATTCCTCTGATCATATCGTTATGTCACTTTCCTCTGATCATATCGTTATGTCACTATTCCTCTGATCATATCTTTATGTCACTTTTCCTCTGATCATATCTTTATGTCACTTTCAAGAGACACTAATTATTCCTCTGATGTAAAAAAAAGCACAAGCACAACAATTTCACTAAAGTGTATTTTAGAGTCAAATAAAGTTCAAGTTATTATTTATGTGAGATCAAATAGTTTAGTTAAGAATGAATACCCTAAAGGTAAAGTTCTGATATGTATTTTAAAAGAGGAAGAATAAGGTTTGGTATGAAATATGAGTTGTATGAAAGATCATGGTTGCATTTGAATGAACCTTGATTCATAAAATTGACATTTTTCGTTTAACTTTATACAAAATTATTTTTTCTATCAGGATAAGGTGTCTGCAGCACTTTGTCCAATTGTTTTTGTGTCTGTACTGAAAGACCTGTTTGTGACAGACAGACAAACATACTAGGAAGAGTCTCAAATATAAATATATATGTAATAAAAAATAAAAATAAATGTTAACCTTTATTTAACTAGGCAAGTCAGTTAAGAACCAAAGTCTTATTTACAATGATGTCCTACCCCGGCCAAACCCGGACAGCGCTGGGCCAAACCCGGACAACGCTGGGCCAAACCCGGACAACGCTGGGCCAAACCCGGACGACACTGGGCCATTTGTGCGCCTCCCTATGGGACTCCCAATCACAGCCGGTTGTGATACAGCCTGGATTCAAACCAGGGTGTCTGTAGTGACACGTCTAACACTGAGATGCAGTGCCAATGCACCACTCGGGAGCTGAATACTAAATAGCTTGAATACTGTGCCCTCAATTCAATGTCCACATTAAAATTAAGTGCACATTATTTTGCTTTTAGAGAACAACATTCAATATTGATTTTATTTCCTCACCAGATCTATGCACTTAAACACAGAAGATAAAGTTAAAAGATGCTTGGGTTTAATTTATGTGAATTACTATGTACCAGAATGTGATATGTTCCAAATATTTTATATAAAGAAAAAAATAATCAGTTTACATTAGGAATTACCTTTCAGAGAGTAAAACAGTTGTATTTGAACAGATGTATTGAATATCCCGCTGATATTTGTGCTCCCCTCCTACAGTGTCTCTACTAATTATCATCTTTAGTAGAAATGAATGTGATTAGGCTGAGTGACACACTGATGGACATTTGTGCTTTCTTTAAACACAAACCATTTAGATCTGTGGTTCAGGTGCATTCATTGTATAACACATTACTCAAAAGACCAAACTGAATGATAAAAAAAAAAAAAACGGACATTTTTCTTGAATAAGAAAATGACATTGCTTGTTTGTATGCACAGATTTAAATTAAATAAAAAAACAGGAAAATGCAGAAGGTGTGAAATGAAGAGATAATTTCTATTTACACTTATTTGGACTAGAGCCAAGTTGTTTCAATAACAACACTGCTGATTGGCTCTCTCAAAGACTGGCTGATCTATAAGGGATCATCTTCCTTATTCCCACAGGGCTGAAACACAACATGGACTGTTATAATAACTCACACACTCACGTTTACATGCACACAATATACACACACACACACACACACACACACACACACACACACACACACACACACACACACACTAAAACATAAACCTCTAACGTATTTAGATCCATATCAAATGCATCTTGTATATTTTTTTCTGTAACCTTTTGCTAAATGTAAATGAATGTCATCTCTCTATTGGATAGTGATCCATAATGTCTACACGTGTTGCGTGAGTTTCTTTGATAAGAAACAACTATGTGTTGTTTTGTTTCTCATCTACACAATAAGTGGACATCTCTCACTGAAATCAAAATGTCTTTATTTGAACAAGAAAGAAGATGGCTTAAATATGTCCTCAATCAGATCCTAATTAAATCATTAAGATGTCAACAGAGAGGATATGTTATGCCAAACGACTAGAGAAAGGCTTCTCACCTTGCTTCTGCTGGAAGGAGTGAGGCATGCTGGGAACTGAGATGAGGCGTCAATCAGAAGAGAAGGTGTTTAGTGCAGCGGAACCCTGACTTCAGAACCTTGGGCTGGCCGAGTTCTGGAACTTGAAGAAGGTCTGAGTTCAAATGTCAACAGAGAGACAGGACACGACCGGACAGGACCGGACCGGACAGGACTGCTAGTCTCTCAGCCACAGAGCTCAGTTAGCTGTTGTGCTGAGGAGGAGGAGAAGATATCCTGGGTTCAGCGGGAGGCAAAGCGGGATGATGCTGTGAAAGCGCAGCGGCAAAAGGCTTGGATCATGCAGAAACTAAACGGGATGTAAGATTGGGGCTCAAACCTTGCTGAGTGGCATCTAGGGCTTGGAGGACACAGCTGTCTGTCCTCGGTGGCAGAAGGATGGGCTTCGTGTCTCAGTCGTCTGGCTGGCGGTCGTCTGGCTGGCGGTCGTCTGTCTGGCGAGGCTGAGCGGAGTTACTGACTGATCTGGAGAAACCTTGGGAAGCTTTCCCTGACAGGGATGGTAGTGCTTCTACTGTAGAAAGGCGGCGCAGCAGATAGGTTGAAGTGAGTCGAGTTGACTGAGCGCGACGCACGTTAGAGAAACGCTCCACAGGGCATCGATGGCGCTCTCAGCTGATGGGCTGCCTGCACTCTAGCGTTCATTGATTGTAGCGCTTGGTCGGGCGGGCGGTCGACGCTCTCTCGGTCGCTCCACTTCCCACGAATGCTAAAACCACAGGGCCAGCTCCATTTTACAGAAAAAAAAGATTAAACAGCCTATGCAATAATCCCACTTTTCTATCTCTCTCTCTCTCTCTCTCTCTCTCTCTCTCTCTCTCTCTCTCTCTCTCTCTCTCTCTCTCTCTCTCTCTCTCTCTCTCTCTTTCTCTCTCTGTCTCTCTCTCTTTCTCTCTCTCTCTCTCTCTCTCTCTTTCTCTCTCTCTCTCTCTCTCTCTCTCTCTCTTTCTCTCTCTCTCTCTCTCTCTCTCTCTCTCTCTCTCTCTCTCTCTCTCTCTCTCTTTAGCTCTCTTCTCTCTCTCTCTTCTCTCTATCTCTCTCTCTCTCGTTAGAATGAGTAGGAATCTGAAATCCCATTAAGTCACAGGAAGCCTAAACCTTGGCCTAGCATGTCCTGTAATATGGAGCAGCTCTCTCTTGGACCCCCAGGCCATCTGCCAGATTACACTCTTTCATTTCATATACAGCAACAACACATTGTTTATCAACACGGCTTTTATACAACCAACATGGCAGTGTCCTAGAGCATTAATCTAGCTAAGCTGATCTCAATCCTGGAACTGGATATTGCTCTTTATAACTTGTCTGTCGGAGGGGGGGGGGTTCATTACATCACTACAGCCTGGTACTATCACTACATGGTGCAGGGCAGAGGACAGGCAGGCAGCACAGGGCAGAGGACAGGCAAGCAGCACAGGGCAGAGGACAGGCAGGCAGCACAGGGCAGAGGACAGGCAGGGAGCACAGGACAGGGCAGAGGTCAGGCAGGGAGCACAGGGCAGAGGACAGGCAGGGAGCACAGGGCAGAGGACAGGCAGGCAGCACAGGGCAGAGGACAGGCAAGCAGCACAGGGCAGAGGACAGGCAGGGAGCACAGGGCAGAGGACAGGCAGGGAGCACAGGACAGGGCAGAGGTCAGGCAGGCAGCACAGGGCAGAGGACAGGCAGGCAGCACAGGGCAGAGGACAGGCAGCACAGGGCAGAGGACAGGCAGGCAGCACAGGGCAGAGGACAGGCAGGCAGCACAGGGCAGAGGACAGGCAGGCAGCACAGGGCAGAGGACAGGCAGGCAGCACAGGGCAGAGGACAGGCAGGCAGCACAGGACAGAGGACAGGCAGGCAGCACAGGGCAGAGGACAGGCAGGCAGCACAGGACAGGGCAGAGATCAGGCAGGGAGCACAGGACAGGGCAGAGGTCAGGCAGGCAGCACAGGGCAGAGGACAGGCAGGCAGCACAGGGCAGAGGACAGGCAGGGAGCACAGGGCAGAGGACAGGCAGGGAGCACAGGGCAGAGGACAGGCAGGCAGCACAGGGCAGAGGACAGGCAGGGAGCACAGGACATGGCAGAGGACAGGGCAGCCGGCCAGTTTGAGATGGTCACTAATTCAAGAAAACACAAGCAGTATTAATGTGACTTTTCCATCACATTTTCTGACATTAACATTTGAGTATTATCACATAGTTTAGAATCTTGTGTAATCAACATATGTCGTTTCTGTCTTCGTAGTTTACAGCACAGATCTTACAGAACACCCATCCGATTTGCTGGATAGAGCGCTTTCACCAGAAACGATCAGGAATAATATTGTAGTTTCCTCAAATGAATCCTCTTCTCTGTTGAAGTTTAAAAGCTGTCCGTTAAGCAATATTCTGAATGCATCTGTATTTCAAAGCATGATGATCTTGGGGAAAAAAAAGCTTGATGGCTCAGAAATATTACAAAATGAATGTGAGCTTAGGGAAATAAGTTGTGTTTGGCCTTGTGGCTTTGTGGGGTCAGATGGGTCCTAATATGTCAAGTGAAAGGCTTTGATCCTTTTTAGTTTGTTGATGGGTGTCAACATAACACATGTCAACTCTTTGATTTATCATCCTAATCCCCAGAGCTGAAGTTCCACGTCCCGGCATGTTAGTTGATGTTTTTAGTGTAGTGCTTTACATTGACTTTACGTTGACTTTAAATTGACTTTATGTTGATTTTACGTTGACTTTACGTTGACTTTAAATTGACTTTATGTTGATTTTACGTTGACTTTACGTTGACTTTAAATTGACTTTACGTTGATTTCACGTTGACTTTACGTTGATTTTACGTTGACTTTACGTTGACTTTACGTTGACTTTACGTTTGGTCTTCCACAAATTATTTCATGGGATTTTTTTTTCTTCAGCTAGTGGACAACAAAATCAAGAAATTAGGCCGTTTTAAGAGTAAAATTTTGTATAACATTGACCAGATAAAACATAAAGGGAAAAACACACCTTTACTGCATGCTAAACTATTTTATTTACACAGAAGATCACGGCAGAGATGTCCTGGACGTGCCTCAGGGCAGTGAAAATCCTGTACTATTAACAGCCACGATAGTGCATTATCATGGGACCACTGGCTAACGTAAATGGCCGTTGAGCTGAGCTTTAGTGAGATTCCCATCATTCGGGGATAATGTACTGATCAAGGAGCAGCAGATTAAACCTCTCAACCACTTGACACACTAATGAAAATATCACAACAGGTCAAAGGTCACTTACTTTAGGAGTTGGTGCAATGCATGTTGAGTAATGCATTATCTATACAATATCCATATATTATAAAATGATTTGTTTAGATCCTGGACACTAATTGGTTGTTAAGTATTATTTATTCATGATTAATCCACATATGATTCATGATTATCCATACATTATCCATATATTAGCCATATCTTGTCCATACAGTATCCATACATTATCCATATATTAGCCATATCTTGTCCATACATTATCCATATATTATCCATATATTAACCATATCTTGTCCATACATTATCCATACATTATCCATATATTAGCCATACAATATCCATATATTAACCATATCTTGTCCATACATTATCCATACATTATCCATATATTAGCCATACAATATCCATATATTATCCATACATTGTCCATACATTATCCATATATTATCCATATATTAGCCATATCTTGTCCATACATTATCCATACAATATCCATATATTATCCATACATTGTCCATATATTATCAATATATTATCCATATCTTGTTCATACAATATCCATACATTATCAATATATTATCCATACATTATCAATATATTATCCATACAATATCCATACATTATCAATATATTATCCATACAATATCCATACATTATCAATATATTATCCATACATTGTCCATATATTAGCCATACAATATCCATATACTATCCATATATCCACACCCCATTATTTCTATCTCTACTTTGCACATTCTTCCACTGCAAATCAATCATTCCAGTGTTTTACTTGCTATATTGTATTTACTTCGCCACCATGGCCTATTTTTTTGCCTTCACCTCTCTTATCTCACCTCACTTGCTCACATTGTATATAGACTTATTTTTCTACTGTATTATTCACTGTATGTTTGTTTACTCCATGTGTAACTCTGTGTTGTTGTATGTGTCGAACTGGTTTGCTTTATCATGGCCAGGTTGCAATTGTAAATGAGAACTTGTTCTCAACTTGCCTACATGGTTAAATAAAGGTGGAATAAAATAAATAAAAATAAATATCTATATATATTATCCATATATTATCCATACAATATCCATATATTATCCATACAATATCCATACATTATCCATATATTATCCATATACCATACTGTACATTATATATTATCCATATACCATACTGTACATTATATATTATCCATACATTATCCATATACTATCCATATACCATACTGGACATTATATATATCCATATACCATACTGTACATTATATATTACCCATATACCATACTGTACATTATATATTATCCATATACCATACTGTACATTATATATTATCCATATACCATACTGTAAATTATATTATACATTATTCATATATTATCCACATACCATACTGTACATTATATATATCCATATACCATACTGTACATTATATATTACCCATATACCATACTGTCAATGATATATATCCATATTCCATACTGTACATTATATATTATCCATATTCCATACTGTACATTATATATTATCCATATACCATACTGTACATTATATATTATCCATATACCATACTGTCAATGATATATATCCATATTCCATACTGCACATTATATATTATCCATATACCATACTGTACATTATATATTATCCATATACCATACTGTACATTATATATTATCCATATACCATACTGTACATTATATATTATCCATATACCATACTGTACATTATATATTACCCATATACCATACTGGACATTATATATTACCCATATACCATACTGGACATTACATATACCCATATACCATACTGTACATTATATATTATCCATATACCATACTGTAAATTATATTATACATTATTCATATATTATCCACATACCATACTGTACATTATATATATCCATATACCATACTGTACATTATATATATCCATATACCATACTGTACATTATATATATCCATATACCATACTGTACATTATATATTATCCATATACCATACCATATACCATACCTTTTTTGTAAAAAAAAATCTTAAATTACATCTCAATTTGAGCAAATTCTGAATTTGCGATCAATTGTGTTTAATCACAACAAATCCTACAATTAATTTGACCGTTCTTTCTACAGACACTTCTGTCTTTAATGTACATTGAGTACTCATTTTCTAGGCATTTTATCTCAAAACTTTCTCAGGTACTTTTTGGAGAGACAAAACCATTGCGGATGATCAGTGGTTGAAAAAAGTACCCAATTGTCATACTTGAGTAAAAGTAAAGTCTACTGGTCAGAGACAGGATTGTTCTTCAACAGTCTACTGGTCAGAGACAGGATTGTTCTTCAACAGTCTACTGGTCAGAGACAGGATTATGTAGTAGGGAGAGTTTTGTCCATTGTATTCCCCTAGAAGCATTCCGAGTCTACATCCCAATTGGCACCATTATCCAGTGTAGGATCTTAATTTGACCAGTTTATCACAGCAGGAAAATATTCCTGCAGCATCAGGAAATGTGACTTATGTGGATTATAATTAATGGACATTTTTATAGGGGTTGATGCATTTTTTCTTACGGTAAATCAAGTGGAAATTACAAACTAAAGACGCCTTTTTAAACCTGGAATACACCAGAAGTTTGCGTGATCAAATTAAGAGCTAACATCTGTAGTGCACTACTTTGCACCAGAGTGGGCCCTGGTCAAAAGTAGTGCACTTTATAGGGAAAAAGGTGTAATTTGGGATGCATGTCAGTCTATGATCTAGACATAATATCTGATTGCTCTGCTTGGTGCAGTAGGCCTGCTTTCCTGGAGCATTGAGGCTTTTTTTGTGTCGAGAACGATAACCTTTTCCAACCGTCTGTAATTATCACGTCAGTTTACGATAATAATTTCTTTACCTGCTATCACAGAGATCTGTAATCTAGCTGTGTGCTGTGAACTAAGCATGGGTGAGTTCCCAATGGCACACTATTCCCTATATGGTACACTAGTGTTGAACAAACCCCATGGGCTCTAGGTGCACTATGCAGGGAATAGGGTGCCATTTGGGAAAAAGCCTTGTTTGGTGTCGGCTGTGAGTTCCCTGACATCCGCAGCGGCTGCTATCAGCACTGTTAAAGGTCAGGGGAGCCTAATCTCACGCTTTGCGTTGGCTTGCATTCATAGAGGAAGGGGAGGAAAAGGCCTTCTGTGAGACAGAGAGAGAGAGAGAAGATGATGACTGAGCATGACAGCTCTGCCTCTGTCAGGGAATGTAGGATCTAGGATTTTGAAAAGCTAAGCACAAGCACACTACACTACAGAGTGCAGTGTGCTGCAGTCAACCCTGGCAAGAAACTGTATTGGAACACTGGCATGGAATGGAATGGAACACTGGCATGGAATGGAATGGAACATTGGCATGGAATGGAATGGAACACTGGCATGGAATGGAATGGACCACTGGCATGGAATGGAATGGAACACTGGCATGGAATGGAATGGAACACTGGCATGGAATGGACCACTAGCATGGAATGGAATGGAACACTGGCATGGAATGGAATGGACCACTAGCATGGAATGGAATGGAACACTGGCATGGAATGGAATGGAACACTGGCATGGAATGGAATGGAACACTGGCATGGAATGGAATGGACCACTGGCATGGAATGGAATGGAACACTGGCATGGAATGGAATGGAACACTGGCATGGAATGGACCACTAGCATGGAATGGAATGGAACACTGGCATGGAATGGAATGGACCACTAGAATGGAATGGAACGGAAACTGGCATGGAATGGAATGGAACACTGGCATGGAATGGAATGGACCACTGGCATGGAATGGAATGGAACACTGGCATGGAATGGAATGGAACACTGGCATGGAATGGACCACTAGCATGGAATGGAATGGAACACTGGCATGGAATGGAATGGACCACTAGCATGGAATGGAATGGAACACTGGCATGGAATGGAATGGAACACTGGCATGGCATGGAATGGAACACTGGCATGGAATGGAATGGAACACTGGCATGCAATGGAATGGAATACTGGCATGGAATGGAACACTGGCATGGAATGGAATGGAACACTGGCATGGAATGGAATGGAACACTGGCATGGAATGGAACACTGAAATGGAATAGAACACTGGCATGGAATGGACCACTAGCATGGAATGGAAAGGAACACTGGCATGGAATGGAATGGAACACTGGCATGGAATGGAACACTGGCATGGAATGGAATGGAACACTGGCATGCAATGGAATGGAACACTGGCATGGAATGGAACACTGGCATGGAATGGAATGGAATACTGGCATGGAATAGAACACGGGCATGGAATGGAATGGACCACTAGCATGGAATGGAATGGAAAACTGGCATGGAATGGAATGGAACACTGGCATGGAATAGAATGGAACACTGGCATGGAATGGAATGGAACACTGGCATTGAATGGAACACTGGCATGGAATGGATTACTGGCATGGAATAGAACACTGGCATGGAATGGAATGGAGCACTGGCATGGAATGGAATGGAACACTGGCATGGAATGGAATGGAACACTGGCATGGAATAGAACACTGGCATGGAATGGAATGGAACACTAGCATGGAATGGAATGGAACACTGGCATGGAATGAAACACTGGCATGGAATGGAACACTGGCATGGAATAGAACACTGGCATGGAATGGAATGGAACACTGGCATGGAATGGAATGGAACACTGGCATGGAATAGAACACTGGCATGGATTGGAATGGACCACTAGCATGGAATGGAATGGAACACTGGCATGGAATGGAACACTGGCATGGATTGGAACACTGGCATTGAATGGAATGGAACACTGGCATGGAATGGAACACTGGCATGGAATGGAATGGAACACTGGCATGGAATGGAATGGAACACTGGCATGGAATGGATTGGAACACTGGCATGGAATGGAATGGAACACTGGCATGAAATTGAATGGAACACTGGCATGGAATGGAATGGAACACTGGCATGGAATAGAACACTGGCATGGAATGGAATGGACCACTAGCATGGAATGGAATGGAACACTGGCATGGAATGGAATGGAACACTGGCATGGAATAGAACACTGGCATGGACTGGAATGGAACACTGGCATGGAATGGAATGGAACACTGGCATGGAATGGAATGGAACACTGGCATGCATTGGAACACTGGCTTTGAATGGAATGGAACACTGGCATGGAATGGAACACTGGCATGGAATGGAACACTGGCATGGAATGGAACACTGGCATGGAATGGAATGGAACACTGGCATGGAATGGAATGGAACACTGGCATGGAATGGATTGGAACACTGGCATGGAATAGAACACTGGCATGGAATGGAATGGAACACTGGCATGGAATGGAATGGAACACTGGCATGGACTGGAATGGAACACTGGCATGGAATAGAACACTGGCATGGATTGGAATGGACCACTAGCATGGAATGGAATGGAACACTGGCATGGAATGGAATGGAACATTGGCATGGATTGGAACACTGGCATTGAATGGAATGGAACACTGTCATGGAATGGAACACTGGCATGGAATGGAACACTGGCATGGAATGGAATGGAACACTGGCATGGAATGGAATGGAACACTGGCATGGAATGGAACACTGGCATGGAATGGAACACTGGCATTGAATGGAATGGAACACTGTCATGGAATGGAACACTGGCATGGAATGGAACACTGGCATGGAATGGAATGGAACACTGGCATGGAATGGAATGGAACACTGGCATGGAATGGAATGGAACACTGGTATGGAATAAAATTTAACACTGGCATGAAATGGAATGGAACACTGGCATGGAATGGAATGGAACACTGGCATGGAATAGAACACTGGCATGGAATGGAATGGACCACTAGCATGGAATGGAATGGAACACTGGCATGGAATGGAATGGAACACTGGCATGGAATAGGCATGGACTGGAATGGAACACTGGCATGGAATGGAATGGAACACTGGCATGGAATGGATTGGAACACTGGCATGCATTGGAACACTGGCATTGAATGGAATGGAACACTGGCATGGAATGGAACACTGGCATGGAATGGAACACTGGCATGGAATGGAGCACTGGCATGGAATGGAATGGAACACTGGCATGGAATGGAATGGAACACTGGCATGGAATGGATTGTAACACTGGCATGGAATAGAACACTGGCATGGAATGGAATGGAACACTGGCATGGAATGGAATGGAACACTGGCATGGAATGGAATGGAACACTGGCATGGAATAGAACACTGGCATGGATTGGAATGGACCACTAGCATGGAATGGAATGGAACACTGGCATGGAATGGAATGGAACATTGGCATGGATTGGAACACTGGCATTGAATGGAATGGAACACTGTCATGGAATGGAACACTGGCATGGAATGGAACACTGGCATGGAATGGAATGGAACACTGGCATGGAATGGAACACTGGCATGGAATGGAATGGAACACTGGCATGCAATGGAATGGAACACTGGCATGGAATGGAACACTGGCATGGAATGGAATGGAACACTGGCATGGAATGGAATGGAACACTGGCATGGAATGGATTGGAACACTGGCATGGAATAGAACACTGGCATGGAATGGAATGGAACACTGGCATGGAATGGAATGGAACACTGGCATGGACTGGAATGGAACACTGGCATGGAATAGAACACTGGCATGGATTGGAATGGACCACTAGCATGGAATGGAATGGAACACTGGCATGGAATGGAATGGAACATTGGCATGGATTGGAACACTGGCATTGAATGGAATGGAACACTGTCATGGAATGGAACACTGGCATGGAATGGAACACTGGCATGGAATGGAATGGAACACTGGCATGGAATGGAATGGAACACTGGCATGGAATGGAACACTGGCATGGAATGGAACACTGGCATTGAATGGAATGGAACACTGTCATGGAATGGAACACTGGCATGGAATGGAACACTGGCATGGAATGGAATGGAACACTGGCATGGAATGGAATGGAACACTGGCATGGAATGGAATGGAACACTGGTATGGAATAAAATTTAACACTGGCATGAAATGGAATGGAACACTGGCATGGAATGGAATGGAACACTGGCATGGAATAGAACACTGGCATGGAATGGAATGGACCACTAGCATGGAATGGAATGGAACACTGGCATGGAATGGAATGGAACACTGGCATGGAATAGAACACTGGCATGGACTGGAATGGAACACTGGCATGGAATGGAATGGAACACTGGCATGGAATGGAATGGAACACTGGCATGCATTGGAACACTGGCATTGAATGGAATGGAACACTGGCATGGAATGGAACACTGGCATGGAATGGAACACTGGCATGGAATGGAGCACTGGCATGGAATGGAATGGAACACTGGCATGGAATGGAATGGAACACTGGCATGGAATGGATTGGAACACTGGCATGGAATAGAACACTGGCATGGAATGGAATGGAACACTGGCATGGAATGGAATGGAACACTGGCATGGAATGGAATGGAACACTGGCATGGAATAGAACACTGGCATGGATTGGAATGGACCACTAGCATGGAATGGAATGGAACACTGGCATGGAATGGAATGGAACATTGGCATGGATTGGAACACTGGCATTGAATGGAATGGAACACTGTCATGGAATGGAACACTGGCATGGAATGGAACACTGGCATGGAATGGAATGGAACACTGGCATGGAATGGAATGGAACACTGGCATGGAATGGAACACTGGCATGGAATGGAACACTGGCATTGAATGGAATGGAACACTGTCATGGAATGGAACACTGGCATGGAATGGAACACTGGCATGGAATGGAATGGAACACTGGCATGGAATGGAATGGAACACTGGCATGGAATGGAATGGAACACTGGTATGGAATAAAATTTAACACTGGAATGGAATGCAAATCCCTGGCTGTTGCTATAATACTCTAGTAGTGAATGGTGGCCTAAACACAGGATGATCCTACTGAACTAACCACAGGATGATCCTACTGAACTAACCACAGGATGATCCTACTGAACTAAACACAGGATGATCCTCCTGAACTAAACACAGGATGATCCTACTGAACTAACCACAGGATGATCCTACTGAACTAAACACAGGATGATCCTACTGAGCTAACCACAGGATGATCCTACTGAACTAACCACAGGATGATCCTACTGAACTAACCACAGGATGATCCTACTGAACTAAACACAGGATGATCCTACTGAACTAACCACAGGATGATCCTACTGAACTAACCACAGGATGATCCTACTGAACTAAACACAGGATGATCCTACTGAACTAAACACAGGATGATCCTACTGAACTAACCACAGGATGATCCTACTGAACTAACCACAGGATGATCCTACTGAACTAACCACAGGATGATCCTACTGAACTAACCACAGGATGATCCTACTGAACTAACCACAGGATGATCCTACTGAAATAACCACAGGATGATCCTACTGAACTAACCACAGGATGATCCTACTGAACTAAACACAGGATGATCCTACTGAACTAAACACAGAGTGATCCTACTGAACTAACCACAGGATGATCCTACTGAGCTAACCACAGGAAGATTCTACTGAACTAAACACAGGATGATCCTACTGAACTAAACACAGAGTGATCCTACTGAACTAAACACAGGATGATCCTACTGAAGAGTACCACAATGAGGAGGACAATAACCATATTTATTATGAGCTGGTGAAGAGCTGGTAGTATTAGATGATGGATGGCAACACTTTAGGTCTATAGACAGTAGTTCATAGACAGTAGTTAATAGACAGTTATAATAGACAGTTATAATAGACAGTTATAATAGACAGTTATAATAGACAGTTATAATAGACAGTTATAATAGACAGTTATAATAGACAGTTATAATAGACAGTTATAATAGACAGTTATAATAGACAGTTATAATAGACAGTTATAATAGACAGTTATAATAGACAGTTATAATAGACAGTTATAATAGACAGTTATAATAGACAGTTATAATAGACAGTTATAATAGACAGTTATAATAGACAGTAGTTAATAGACAGTTATAATAGACAGTTATAATAGACAGTTATAATAGACAGTTATAATAGACAGTTATAATAGACAGTTATAATAGACAGTTATAATAGACAGTTATAATAGACAGTTATAATAGACAGTTATAATAGACAGTTATAATAGACAGTTATAATAGACAGTTATAATAGACAGTTATAATAGACAGTAGTTAATAGACAGTTATAATAGACAGTTATAATAGACAGTTATAATAGACAGTTATAATAGACAGTTATAATAGACAGTTATAATAGACAGTTATAATAGACAGTTATAATAGACAGTTATAATAGACAGTTATAATAGACAGTAGTTAATAGACAGTTATAATAGACAGTTATAATAGACAGTTATAATAGACAGTTATAATAGACAGTTATAATAGACAGTTATAATAGACAGTTATAATAGACAGTTATAATAGACAGTTATAATAGACAGTTATAATAGACAGTTATAATAGACAGTTATAATAGACAGTTATAATAGACAGTTATAATAGACAGTTATAATAGACAGTTATAATAGACAGTTATAATAGACAGTAGTTCATAGACAGTAGTTAATAGACAGTTATAATAGACAGTTATAATAGACAGTTATAATAGACAGTTATAATAGACAGTAGTTCATAGACAGTAGTTAATAGACAGTTATAATAGACAGTTATAATAGACAGTTATAATAGACAGTTATAATAGACAGTTATAATAGACAGTTATAATAGACAGTTATAATAGAGTTAGTGTATTAATGATTTATGAACTACACATAAAATAATAATTATCTGTCTAAAATAACTTGGAAATCCTTTGCAACCTTTGAACATAGGTTTAAGATTCAGCAGTTTATGGACAAATAATCAATAGTGAAGCTATATAAATAATTAACTAACAGTTATTCATAATTTATAAAACAACATAATAATAATGAACTATTAGTCTAAAATTATGCATTTCATAAATTCATTTAAATGTTAAATGGTTCTTTAATGTTAGAGTGTTATCAGAGTGATCGCTTGCGTTTAGCGATAGGCCGGTGGGGACATGTCATCCATGGCTTGATGCAAAACCCTTGTCTCTCTGTCACACTTTCCCTTAACTGATGAACTCATGAAAGTCAACATGCAAAACAGCAGGACAAAAGATTCAACTGAACTTCCCTTTTTTTTTTAAAGACAAAATGCATGCAAAATGGCCTATGGCAGATGTAATACATACCCACAAAACAAATTCTTAGGCCTATTTATCCTTTTATCTGATGCCATATCACTCTATTATACTAGCATTTATCGGTTTCGTCCAACCTCCCACTCAACTCTCTTGGGACAGGCTCTCTTTAATAATTGTGTAGGATATCTAATCATCTTTGGCGTGATGCTAAAACTGCCGCAACAAAAGAATAGACATGTTGAAGTATTTGAAAGTATATGATATTAGATGATCAACAGCACAGCACTAGTTTTAGAATTGGCTTTAATGCAACACTTAAACACAAAAAACTTTTTGGTCAACATTTACTTTTTACCTTTCTTGCAATCGAACATTATTTATAGGCTTGTTCTCTAAACCTAGAAAACCCTAATTTCAGTCTGGTTGCACTAAGGAAACGCAGATTGCTTGACATGTGGTGGATATTTCCCTAGTCTCTAGTCTTTCTAACAACAAAAATAAAAGAGAACATCATGAAGATGTCCTTCGAAGTCTTTCCAACAATAAAAGAGAAACATTGTGGGAGTTAGAACTGAGAGAGAGAGAGAGAGCTGCCCACTCAAAACCTTGGTGACGGTGTGCTTCCATAGGTCATGTTATTACAACTACTATCTCCTCTTTGTCCCTGAAGGAATGAGAGCAGCTCTGAGAGAGAGAGACAGAGAGAGACAGAGAGAGAGAATGAGAGACAGAGACAGAGACAGAGACAGAGAGAGAGAGAGAGAGAGAGAGAGAGACAGACAGAGAGACAGAGAGAGCGAGAGAGACAGAGACAGAGAGAGAGAGAGAGACAGAGAGAGACAGAGAGAGAGAGAGAGAGAGAGAAGGAGAGAGAGACAGACAGAGAGACAGAGAGAGAGAGAGAGAGAGAGAGAGAGAGAGAGAGAGAGAAAGAAAGAATGAGAGCGATAGAGAGAGAGAGAACCACATTTGATCATATTTGGATGAAACCAGTTCAAAGTAGGGTGACCCAAGTATGAAAAATGTCTGTATCTGCTACATTGATAAACATTGATCATAAAGTTCCTTGTTTTATTTTTTTTTAACCTTTACTTAACCAAGCAAGTCAGTTAATAACAAATTCTTATTTACAATGAATCCCTACTGGGGAACAGTGGGTTAACTGCCTTGTTCAGGGGTGGAATGACAGATTTTTACCTTGCCAGTTCGGGGATTCGCTGTAGCCACCTTTCAGTTACTGGCCCAACGCTCTAACCACTACACTACTACACTGCCACCCCTTGTCCCCTTCCCCACCGTGTCAAACACTTGGATTTAGGAGGCAGGCATTAGAGCTGTCAGCACGACTGTAAAAAAGCAAAACTGTGTTGTGACTGGATGTTATAGTGTAACATTAACTCAAACCATGAAGACGGATGCTGTACCTTCATTGAACAGTGATTCCCGTGGCTCTTGTAAGCCCTGATCATAACATAAGTATCAGAGTTTGAAGAGTCTGGGGGGGGGGGGGGGGGGGGGAGGGGGGGGGGGACGTTAGATAATGCAACTGTGGCTAGATTGCTTGTGAACAGTATGTTTCTGTAACACCCGATAGTCACTATATGGTTGAGATTCTTCCATTCTTATTATTAATATCACAAAGATGTCCTTTTCTAAGTATTTTCCAACAAATAAAAGATGGAGGAGGACCCCATCCCAGGACCCCTGTCTGCCCAGTGAGAAAGGCCTGACAAGGAAGATGGATTTGTCTCTCACTTCAATCTTGGGGGAGACTGAACCCAAGTGGGTGACTGAAGCCTGCTTGATTGAAGTAGGTTACATGGGTCCCCCTCCCCTCACCACCCACTCCCCCTCACCCCTCCCACTCCCCACCCCCCTCCCACTCCCACTCCCCTCCCCATCAATCTCTGTAGTTGGTTGTATTTCCTGAAGCCAAAGTAATTCACCTTTACGTGATATGACATTATGCTGTTACTTTGTATAGTTAAAAAAAATAAAAAATCGGAGATGAGTGTTTGTATGGATCAATGGTATGGATCAATTTGTATGAACAAATTGTATGGATCAATGGTTGGGTGCCTATATTAGGCTTATGGATCGAATTATTTTGTTCATGTCAAATGAGGTCTCACCATTATTTCTCATCAGTGTTCAGCTTGATCAATATTTTGGCTATTCTGGCCTGTTGTAAAATTATCAAATAAAATGTCTGATCAATACAACTCTGAACATGCAGAGGCACCAATAAATTGTCCAGTCCACTTATTGTACGCTGTTGTCATGTACATTCCCTTCTGGCTAAGATTCTAAGGTGACTCAGACTTGACTAATTCAATGTAGTTGTGTATTGCTGCTGTTTGTCTGATATCTAACAGTCCATGACCAGCTCTGTTGACCATGAGAGCATTTTGCCAGAGAAAATGGCTTGAGACTTACTATTTAGGCTCTGAATGACATGTGGCCTATTGTTTACCTTGTCATCAATGACATGTGACCCCGTTGTTTACCTTGTTACCTGGCAACGACCACAAGGGCGTTTCAATGAGCTGTCAGTCAGGGCGAGCTCATGAATATAAGCACCCCGCCCACTGATAGTAATTTTTCATAGAATCTCAAAGCTCTTCAAGAGCAGAAAAATATGATATAGTTCATTAATAGAGGTGAGAGTTAAGGTTTCTTCAATTCTGAGCACTGTAATAGT
This sequence comes from Salvelinus fontinalis, assembly GCF_029448725.1. Classification (NCBI taxonomy): domain Eukaryota; kingdom Metazoa; phylum Chordata; class Actinopteri; order Salmoniformes; family Salmonidae; genus Salvelinus; species Salvelinus fontinalis. The sequence continues at coordinate 56,408,449 of NC_074676.1, forward strand.
GTGAAAATATATATGGATGTTGTTTTGGTCGTTCAAAGGCTATTTTTACTCTGGAAATAGGATGACTATTCGTGACATTTCCTTTCGTAAAATAGCCGAAGCGAAGTCATTATTATCCGTCGGGTGATTGGTTGAGCCCTTATCAAAACACAAAACGATGGCAAACAATTTCTCTCCCTCGGATTTAAAACGGGACTTTGTGGCTGTGGTAACTAGTGACAACCCCTAAAAGCAGTAGTAACCACCAATTTCAATGACAGTTATTTAAAATAAAATAAAACGACTTATCTAATATTCCAGCACCCCCATAACATGGTCACCAAAAATAGCTTATTAACTAGCTATAGGGTTTGAGTCACCTCCGCCATTTTCTTATAAAACAGTTCAGCTAGCAATGCTAGCTAGCTTACTACCGTTAGCTAGACTGCGTCTAGACTCGGGAGCTCATAAGCACATACTACACGTCGCATAGGCTTCAAGAGGGTTAGATATGATCATATCATGGGCAAGAACAACTGGCTACTAGTTTGTTTTCACCAAAATACAGTATGTTCAACTCATAACTAATTTATCCATTGTCCAAAGCATTTAGAAGGATAACTAAACGCAACTGTAGCTAGCTAGCATGCTGGCTAACATTGCCGAATATTTTTACTTCGGTACTTTACACCACTGGACAGAATCATTACTAGCCAACTAACCGTGGATGTCCTATTCTGTGATACATTTGGGTCAACTTGCTCATATCAAGAAACAGACAGTTTGTGGAAAGGTAAAAGCGCATCTGTGTGACATCCAACACCCAAGATAATGTTATGAATATTAATAACTTTGCCTCTGGCTATCCTACAAAAGGACATTTCGCTGACTGCGGGACCTTTAAACCTGGCCGTTTGTAAAAAGCGATCTGTGCCATAGTAATCTTTTGAGGTTGTGTTGCTTCTTTTCCTCTCATCAGCCTTCTGATCTCCCTCGAACCAAAAACCTTCATAAACACATCATAAGCACCCTTTTTTCAGTCTCACAGAATGTGATATGAGTTATTGGGGAATATTTAACCCAAATCCTTAACCTGAATCCTAAAAAGCACATAAAAGCAAACTTCACATAATGTTTTGTATTCGGTAGGTAAATTAGAAAATAAGAAACTTTGTTTATTTTAAAGACAAACAAAAGCCAATATCTAAATGATCAACCCTAGCTAAAAAAAAATAATGAATGTGACCATACAAAAGCCCACATCTATGTAGAGAATAGATTCAAGATCCACAGATAGAAAAAAACAAACAAAAAAAACACTTCAAAAGTTTCCCCATGAAGCATTAGAGCTGATCTCAGTCTCTGGATTCTATAAACCATCTCTATAGCTTCAGGCCTGGATTGGCTCCGTCTGCCATATTAATTCATTTTTACATAGTGAAACATTAAAATTAGAATTCATTAGCGTTATCTGAGGTCTACATCGAGATGTGGAGTTGTTTGATTAGTACCTTCAGGGGTAATGCTTTTGTCGTGTGTCTGGGTGTCTTCTACCTTTTGTTGTGCTCATCCACTCTCTCTCTCTCTTAGAGTCAGACAGTGTATGTATCCCAAATAGCACTCGTGTTTTGGTATTTTGGTATTTCATTAGGAACCCCATTAGTTGTTGCGAAAGCAGCAGCTACTCTTCCTGGGGTACACACAAAAAAAAACATAGACCATGACCTAATACAGAACATGAATAGACAAGAACAGCTCAAAGACAGAACTATATACATATAAAAAAAAGCAGACATAGCCTACATATCAATAAATACTGTACACAGAAATATCCAGGTCAAAACGAGGAGAGGCGTTGTGCCGTCAGGTGTTGCTTTATCTGTTTATTGAAACCCGGTTTGCTGTTAATTTGAGCAATATGAGATGGAAGGAAGTTCCATGCAATAAGGACTCTATATAATACTGTACGCTTTGTTGAATTTGTTCTGGATTTGGGGACTGTGAAAAGACCCCTGATATTATTACATTTAACATTTAAGTCATTTAGCAGACGCTCTTATCCAGAGCGACTTACAAATTGGTGCATTCACCTTATGATATCCAGTGGAACAGCCACTTTACAATAGTGCATCTAAATCTTTTAAGGGGGGGGGGGGGGGGGTCAGAAGGATTACTTTATCCTATCCTAGGTATTCCTTAAAGAGGTGGGGTTTCAGGTGTCTCCGGAAGGTGGTGATTGACTCCGCTGTCCTGGCGTCGTGAGGGAGTTTGTTCCACCATTGGGGTGCCAGAGCAGCGAACAGTTTTGACTGGGCTGAGCGGGAACTGTACTTCCTCAGAGGTAGGGAGGCGAGCAGGCCAGAGGTGGATGAACGCAGTGCCCTTGTTTGGGTGTAGGGCCTGATCAGAGCCTGAAGGTAATTATGTCTGGTGGGGTAAGTGTGTGTGGCAGTGCTGTGTGTAAGTTGACTACAGTATGCAAGCAAATATGGCATTTCCAACACCGTAATGTTTCTTATAGAAGCAAGAAGTGATGCAGTCAGTCTCTCCTCAACTCGTAGCCAAGAAAGACTGGCTCACATTAAAGAGGAAAAAGTGCCACTCTGTTCTGGGCCAGCTGCAGCTTAACTAGGTCTTTCATTGCAGCACTTGACCACATGACTGGACAATAATCAAGATAAGATAAAACGAGAGCCTGCAGGACTTGACCATATGACTGGACAATAATCAAGATAAGATAAAACGAGAGCCTGCAGGACTTGCTTTGTGGAGGGTGGTGTCAATAAAAAGCAGAGCATCTCTTTATTTGGGACAGACCTCTCTCCATCTTCACAACCATTGACTCTATATGTTTTGACCATGACAGTTGACAATCCAAGGTAACACCAAGTAATTTAGTCTCCTCAACTCTGTTAGGGTGTATGAGGGTGTCTCTCTCTCTGGTAGGGTGTATGAGGGTGTTTCTTTCTGGTAGGGTGTATGAGGGTGTCTCTGTCTGGTAGGGTGTATGAGGGTGTCTCTGTCTGGTAGGGTGTATGAAGGTGTCTCTGTATAGTAGGGTGTATGAGGGTGTCTCTGTCTGGTAGGGTGTATGAGGGTGTCTTTGTCTGGTAGGGTGTATGAGGGTGTCTCTGTCTGGTAGGGTGTATGAGGGTGTCTCTGTCTGGTAGGGTGTTTTGAGGGTGTCTCTGTCTGGTAGGGTGTATGAGGGTGTCTCTGTCTGGTAGGGTGTATGAGGGTGTCTCTGTCTGGTAGGGTGTATGAGGGTGTCTCTGTCTGGTAGGGTGTATGAGGGTGTCTCTGTCTGGTAGAGTGTATGAAGGTGTCTCTGTATAGTAGGGTGTATGAGGGTGTCTCTGTCTGGTAGGGTGTATGAGGGTGTCTCTGTCTGGTAGGGTGTATGAGGGTGTCTCTGTCTGGTAGGGTGTATGAGGGTGTCTCTGTCTGGTAGGGTGTATGAGGGTGTCTCTGTCTGGTAGGGTGTATGAGGGTGTCTCTGTCTGGTAGGGTGTATGAGGGTGTCTCTGTCTGGTAGGGTGTATGAGGGTATCTCTGTCTGGTAGGGTGTATGAGGGTGTCTCTGTCTGGTAGGGTGTATGAGGGTATCTCTGTCTGGTAGGGTGTATGAGGGTGTCTCTGTCTGGTAGGGTGTATGAAGGTGTCTCTGTCTGGTAGGGTGTATGTTTTGTTGTAACTTTCAGTGCCTTCGGAAGGTATTCAGACCCCTTGACTTTTTGAAAATGTTTCCACATGATGGAGGCCACTGTGTTCTTGGGGACCTTCAATGCTGCAGACATTTTTTGGTACCCTTCCCCAGATCTGTGCCTCGACACAATCTTGTCTCTATGCTCTATGGAAAATTCTTTCGACCTCATGGCTTGGTTTTTGCTCTGACATGCACTGTCAACTGTGGGACATTATATAGACAGGTGTGTGCCTTTCCAAATTAATTGAATTTACCACAGGTGGACTCCAATCAAGTTGTAGAAACATCTCAAGGATGATCAATGGAAACAGGATGCACCTGAGATCAATTTCGAGTCTCACAGCAAAGGTTCTGAATACTGATGTGAATAAGCCATTTCTATATTTTTTCTTTAATAAATTTGCAAAAATTTTAAAATTAAAAGTTTTCACCTTGTCATTATGGGGTATTGTGTGTAGATTGCAGAGGAATTGTTTTTATTTAATCCATTATAGAATAAGCCTCTTAACGTAACAAAATGTGGAAAAAGTCAAGCGGTCTGAATACTATCTGAAGGCGCTGCATATTTCAGAGGAAGTGGTGTGTCACCATAGCGATATGAACTACAGCAGGAAATGCGATACTGGAAGTGTTCACCTTATATGGCACGCTGATAGGAACGTCACACACACACAGTTGTAATGCAAGCTGACTTTAATAGTTAAGATATTTTGTTTGTTTTCATTGTCTTACAAAGTAAAAACATTTCATTTTGAAACAGATCGGGGTTTGGGTTTCTCGCTGAAGTTTGCAGACCAGAGTCATGTACTTATTAAACAGCGTCTTTCCTGTCCCACTATGCCACCTGTACCTCCTGACTCAGTCCCTCTGTGTGTGTGTGTGTGTGTGTGTGTGTGTGTGTGTGTGTGTGTGTGTGTGTGTGTGTGTGTGTGTGTGTGTGTGTGTTTGTTTCAGCTTCGTGTGATGACAGCCCTTTAACATAACAACGGATTCTGATAAATTAGACTTGTGTTTATCGTACAATCTCCTAGACGTCCATACCAGTAGTCCCCTTGTCCCTTATCCCCCACCGTACCATGTCTACATCACAGAGATTTGTTCATTGACTTTCAGCTGAACAACATAACAGCCAATTGATTGATGCATGGAGTAGAGGGTTAGTTTCAGGGAGGATGGTAATTGTTTTCTGATTTGTTCCAGTGTGTCTGTTTGAACTCAGCTCTGACAGAAGGGAGTACTTGGGACTAGCGGGCCTATCCATTGCCAGTAAAGCAGACTAATAAGCTGTCACGCATTACAAATGAGATTACCTTTCCAGTGAGGTTGTCCTAGAACCTGTATACACCGTAAGGGGATCCCAGGGCAGGGAAACAAACTGCAAAAATAGGCTGCAATCTTCTGGGTTTATCTGCATGCTTGATCTTCAACTGATGTGCCTATGTCTTATTCATGCACAGTGTGAAAAGTAGTTTACAAACTGCTTCCAGGTAGCACAAGGTAATCCGTTGTAGAAGCCCTTCTGAAGTCCTCCTACTACAGACAACGCTTGGAGAGAGAGAGAGAGAGAGAGAAAAAACACAATGCTGCTTTAACCATTCACCCATAAGGCTACTCACATAGATCTAAGGAACTGTAATTTGTTTGTGAAAATATACCATCTCAAAGTTCCTTTAGTTATTGTGCTTGTAATTGTGATTTTCACCGCATCTTTAGAGGTGGTTGAGGTTGGCTTGACATACTGTTGTATTTCTACAGACAGTTGTATGTAGTTGTTGGTGTACTTGTTGGTGTACTTACAGTATATTATATCAATTCACTTTTAATTAATACATTTTTATTTTTTTATCTTTTACATCTGTGTGTCATTGTTTCAGAATCAGTCATAAAACAACAGATTTGAAATCCATTGGACTTGTTGGCCCAAGTCACTGTGGCACCAATGTCTCTGTGATGATCCAATAATAGAAAGAGATGATCAACTCAGCCCAGTGTTTTTCCTGGAGTCATCCGGCGGACGAGTGTCAGACAGGGAAGAATACAGCACTATTTCCAACAACTACAAAATCTGCTTGTGCCATTGGAGAGAACCTTGAGGCCTTGAAGGACAATATATATACAGTATACCTGAGGGGGAACACTGCAGAGCAGGATCAATGAGTTAGCCAGTAACAAAACTAACTTTGTTATTAACTCTTAGATGTGGTATAGTGTTGTGTAGAAATGAATACCCGTTCTTCCTATTGTAGACCAACGTAAGGTGTCAGAGGTTTAATACGGCACCTGACATTAAGACAGAGTGGGGCAACAAGATCAAGGAATCGCAATGGTGAAAACAGTCACACCCCCCCCCCCCCCCCCCCCCCCCCCCAAAAAAAAAGTCCCATCATAATTTAAGTGATAACTCTATTTATCTTGATAATAATCATCCGTCTATTGTACCAACAGTTGTTAACAAGTGTAAGTTTACTTCTTGTTTACTTCTTGTCTTGGTGGCAGCTTGCCCTGATAAGAGATAATCAAGGGATCCTACATTCCAGACTGTATTCTAGAACATACTGTCTCAACACCGCTGGGTGTGGTGGATTGTAATTGAAGGAAATAGGCCTTGCCCTGATACATGGTTGTTGACTCCTAGATACCCTTATTGGAGCAGAGGTTGGCAGGTCTTCCCACAGGCTGGGAGACGCGGGGTTTTGAAACCGGCAAGTCGTTAGAGGAGTCTACAACCATGTATCAGGGCAAGGTGACAACAGGCCTATTTCCTTAAATTACAATCCACCACGCCCAGCGGTGTTGAGACAGTATGTTCTAGAATACAGTCTGGAATGTAGGATCCTTTGATTATCTCTTCAGGCCGTACCATTATAATTTAGGGGGAGACTATGTATAGCCATCCAAACAGACAAGAGGAAGACCCTCGCGAAGACATTTTTACGACCCTGTCGCAACCACAAACCAAATCAAATCGAAATTGCACACAACTGACATTTCATCTGGGGAAACAAGGATAACCCACAAAATGGGTTTTTTGGCGAATCGACGAGAGACAATCTCTCCCCCCTCCTTTGTAAACCCACGCTGTGGAATCCGGAGAGTCGAGACTGTGTCCTACAAGGGCTCTGTTCAAAAGTAGTGTACTACGTAGGGAATAGGGCTCTGGTCTATAGTAGTGTACTATGTAGGGAATAGGGCTCTGTTCTAAAGTAGTGTACTATGTAGGGAATAGGGCTCTGGTCTATAGTAGTGTACTATGTAGGGAATAGGGCTCTGGTCTAAAGTAGTGTACTATATAGGGAATAGGGCTCTGGTCTATAGTAGTGTACTACGTAGGGAATAGGGCTCTGGTCTATAGTAGTGTACTATGTAGGGAATAGGGCTCTGTTCTAAAGTAGTGTACTATGTAGGGAATAGGGTGCCATCTGGGATTCAGCGTAAGTGCATTATAACACCACTGTCGTACTGCTACTTGGAAATGCACAAATCAAAGGTTTTAATACAGTTACCGGTGATTTGCATTAAATCCACGACATTCAAACAAACTGCTTTGCATGGCAAACTCGTACGTGGTGAAGCAGAAACCAGCCGGTGTCTGATACGGTTTACTGTGTAGACTACACTCACAAAAAGGTCAGGGGTGAATGAGTTTAAAATTAACATTTAAAAAATGTTTAAATGTAATGAATGAAAAAGCACTCAGGTGGCATTTGAAATGTTTATAGTTTGTTTTTGATGTAGTCATTGCCCCCCCAAAAATGAAACTATATTTAAATTATTTGTTTTAAAGGCTAAGTCTATCTTCTCCTGTCTTTGTTCTATGTTGGTTGTAGAGCTATATTACCCTAACCCTATATTAACAAGATAATGTTGGTTGTAGAGCTATATTACCCTAACCTTATATTAACAAGATAATGTTGGTTGTAGAGCTATATTACCCTAACCCTATATTACCAAGATAATGTTGTTTGTAGAGCTATATTACCCTAACCCTATATTACCAAGATAATGTTGTTTGTGAACCTCAAGAAAATGTTGAGAAAATTGTCAAAATCTCCTTTTTCATTGAAGTAATGATTTAGTTTACAATTACAATAATGTATGAAGGATATAGCTGTCTAATTCACGCTCATGATGATGAATTAGTGTGTTTTACAATGTTTGCACAACAAAACAAACACACACACACACGATAAGAGGAGGAAGAGCGTTTTGGTGAATACAACATACTGCCTTACATGGGCAAACTTCTCGAAGGACTCTCCTGCGGTTGGAATTTCCAACTCTGACGTCACTCCCTGCCACTTCCAGATTTGGGAAAAATAATTTTCACTTTGGTGGGATTTGAAACTCTCTTGATTCCTAGAAAGCCCCGAGGTAAGAAACACATGGAAACTATTTCTGTACTTGAACATGGGTTATTATAGAAATGTCGCTTACAATGGCGTGTTGTTGTTTTGTTGTAGTCGACATAAAGAACGTAGAACAAATAGCATAAAGCTTTAGGTTAACTCGTTGAGGTGATGATGTTTTTACTGTAGCTCGGAGTTGAAGAAGTCGAGGGCGTGGGCTCACCGCTCCGAAAGGGGGGGTCGACAGGCTTTTCACCACATAGCTAACTTGTTACCTTGCACCGACATATAGTAGCATTAGTTTGGACGAGAGAACGTAGAACACAGTTACTAAGTAGATGGTGTAGTTTCACGCTCCATATTTGCAACACTGTGTCTGTTTGCGCACCTATATTTCTACATGATTTATGTTTAAGTCCATTCTGCTCGAGGTGGACTGTGTGACCGAGAAAAACAAACAAGGCGGAAGATAATGTTTCTACCGCCGGGACAACGTGTATTTTCATAATAGTTTCAGTATTAACCATTTAACATACGCACAACGTTTTAAATCAGGTTTGTTTAGGATTGCCACAGTCTCGAATTAGTAACATATTGTAACATGTCACTCCTGAAGTATAAAACTCATCTCTCAAGAACAACTAATATGTTTTGTTGTTTGTCTGGTTGACGAGAGATTGTCTGCGCTGGCGCTGTGCAGACGAGATTCATGACACTTCCTTACGTAGCCTAGTTGTTTCAATCAATACTAGGCTTCACAAACCTAAAAGGTGCTAGGCTTATCAGGTTACCATGTAATAGTAGACTTGACCCTAGTTCTTACCATAATTCTCAGTCGTTGCATAAGGGGTAATATAATATGTAGATGTTTCCCTCCACAGTGACACAGTTTACAAAGTCTATTAGTCCTGGAATGCATCGTTATTTGACTGAATTGGCTTCCAATGCATTTCCAAGAATGGACATGTGTAAGTCTTGGGACGACAACTAGCTATCATGTCTACACACTTCGGTGTTCATCTCATCTGAAAGTAGCTAACATGGTGAAATATGAATCCCCCCCCCCCCCCCCTCCCGTTGAGTTGCTGCTGAAGAGATTCAAATCAAACTCCCACTTTGATATGAATTTCAAATCAATAACATCAAGGAACCCCCCTCCTCTCAGAGAGCTCGCTCATCAAACTGAATACATCTGTGTCATCCTTCCCCACACATTTGGACTCGGGCAACATTAAACCCCCAACTGTCTTTAAACATCTTTGCTTTAAAAATAAAAAATAAAAATACCCGTTTTGACAGTCTTGGAAATGCGACACTCAAGTTAAAAGTGTAGTCCCTTAGCTATCCCCCCCCCCCCCCCTTCCCCGTAGCTTTGAGCCCAGGCAGCCCTATGAGGCTGATACTAGCGCCACTAGCGCTATCTGCACTACCAGGCCTGTGTGTTTTAATATAAGGTTTTAATGAGGATACAACTGAAAGAAGATGGTAAACCTTTCAGGTGAGATCAGGACACTGTAGGCCTGTAGGACTGCAGAACAGGAGTACTGATATGCATGAAGGATTAAAATCCGGTTTAATGTGTTCCTTTGACTCCTGTCAGGAGGACACAACACATTAACTTCATAGTACAAGATCAGAAAGAAAGAATATCATCTTAGACTTTGAAGATCCAATCTGATAAGCTTGAGTAGCCTACATATTGACATATCGGAGGATATAGACTATACAAAATACAAAGAGCCTCGGCCTACTGTATATACTAGCCAAGCTCATTCCTCTGTCTCAGAACTGTCACAGTAGGTGGGAAAGGTGGTGGAGCTGTCACATTAGCAGGAAGAGAAGAAGAGACAGCGAAGTCATACATGTCATGTGATGCAGGACTATGGGGTTTAACAGTTCAGTACCTATTGTGGTTTTTGGGGTCACGGTTCGGTTTCGGGGTACAGCAGGGAACATTTAAAATGGTAACAGTTACTGTATTCATTTTAGTTTATTTAATAAAATACTAAGTGTTGGTATATTCTTGATTCCATATATGATCAGGAGACATACAATGCCTGGTGAAAACATCATCAGGAATAACAACGCTTTTGGATTAACTTAAATTAAAACACGATTACTCATCAACAACAACACTAGAATAAAGAGCAATGTGTAATCAATATGTAAACATGGCTCAGACATTGTATAGGCTATCATTTTTTCTTACGAAGAGTAAAATATTCCTACTTTGTGTGACTCTCGTAAAGGTGGTGTGTTTGGAGAGCGGTACTTCTCATTTCTCACTCCGGGGTCATGTGATGTGCTGTCACTGTTAAGTAACTCTGTAGTCCTGGAGGTCCAGCCATCTGTAGTCAGCCCAACCCAGGGTGCATCTCACTCCGGGGTCATGTGATGTGCTGTCACTGTTAAGAAACTCTGGAGGTCCAGCCATCTGTAGTCAGCCCAACCCAGGGTGCATCTCACTCCGGGGTCATGTGATGTGCTGTCACTGTTAAGTAACTCTGTAACCCTGAGGTCAGCCCAACCCAGGGTGCATCTCACTCCGGGGTCATGTGTTGTAACTCTGTAACCCTGTAGTCAGCCCAACACAGGTTGCATTGAACAATTCATTGACGACTTCTCGGCTTTATGACGCCGGAGGAGATGGCTGTCGTCTTTATGGGCTCTTAACCAATTGTGCCATTGTGTGTTTTAATAATATATATTTGTTTGTAACTTATTTTGTTCATAATGTTTCTGCTACCGTCTCTTACGACCTAAAAGAGCTTCTGGAAATCAGGACAGCAATTACTCACCTCGTACTAGACAAAGATTTTTTTTTTAACAAGTCGGACGCAAAGGATTTACTCCAGATACCCGACAAGGCCCAAATCCCCGTCATTCACTTGAAGAAGAGACGGAGATATAGGGGTCATAGGTCGGGGTGCCTTGTAAGAATCCGTACGCCGAGTGGGTAACCCTCCTCTACCATCCGTTCCATTGGTCAACGTGCGATCACTGGAGAATAAACTGGATGAGCTCCGTTCAAGACTATCCTACCAATGGGACATTAAAAACTGTAATATCTTATGTTTCACCGAGTCGTGGCTGAACTACAACATGGATAACATATAGCTGGCTGGGTTTTCGGTGCATCGGAAAGATAGAACAGCTGCTTCCGGCAAGACGAGTGGTGGTGGTCTGTGCCTATTTGTCAATAACAGCTGGTGCGCGAAATCTAATATTAAGGAAGTCTCTAGGTTTTGCTCGCCTGAGGTAGAGTATCTCATGATAAGCTGTAGACCACATTATTTACCAAGAGAGTTTTTATCTATATTTTTCGTAGCCATCTATTTACCACCCCAAATCGATGCTGGCACTAAGACCGCACTGAACCAGCTTTACAAGGCCATTAGCAAACAAGACAATACTCATCCAGAGGCGGTGCTCCTAGTGGCCGGTGATTTTAATGCAGGGAAACGTAAATCCGTTTTACCTAATTTCTACCAGCATGTTACATGTGCAACCAGAGGGAATTTTTTAAATTCCACACACAGAGATGTGTACAAAGTTCTTCTTCGCCCTCCATTTGTCAAATCTGACCATAAATCTATCCTCCTGATTCCTGCTTACAAACAAAAACTAAAGTAGGAAGTACCAGTGACCCGCTTAATACGGAAGTGGTCAGATGACGCTAAGCTACAGGATTGTTTTTCTAGCACAGACTGGAATATGTTCTGGGATTCTTCCGATGGCATTGAGGAGTACACCACATCAGTCACTGGCTTCATCAATAAGTGCATCGACGATGTCATCCCCACAGTGACCGTACGTACATACCCTAATCAGAAGCCATGGATTACAGGCAACATCTGCACTGAGCTAAAGGGTGGAGGAGCGGGACTCTAACCTGGACGCTTATAAGAAATCCCGCTATGCCCTCTGATGAACCATCAAACAGACAAAGTGTTAATACAGGACTTGAATTGAATCCTACTTCGCCGGCTCTGATGCTCGTCGGAAGTGGCAGGGCTTGCAAACTATTGTGGACTACAAAGGGAAGCACAGCCACGAGCTGCCCAGTGACAAAAGCCTACCAGACAAGCTACATTACTTCTATGTGCGCTTTGAGGCAAGCAACACTGAAGCATGCATGAGAGCACCAGGTGTTCCGGACGACTGTGAGGTCATGCTCTCCATAGCCGATGTGAGTAAGACCTTTATAAAGGTCAACATTCACAAGGCTGCAGGGCCAGACGGATTACCAGGACGTTTCCTCCGAGCATGTGCTGAGCAACTGGCAAGTGTCTTTCTTCATTGACATTTTCAACATGTCCCTGACTGTGTCTGTAATACCAACATGTTTCAAATAGACCACCATAGTCCCTGTGCCCAAGAACACCAAGGTAACCTGCCTAAATGACTACCGACCCATAGCACTCACGTCTGTAGCCATGAAGTGCTTTGAAAGGCTGGTTATGGCTCACATCAACACCATTATCCCAGAAACCCTAGACCCACTCCAATTTGCATACCGCCCCAACAGATCCACAGATGATGCAATCTCTATTGCACTCCACACTGCCCTTTCACATCTGGACAAAAGGAACACCTATGTGAGAATGCTGTTCATTGACTACAGCTCAGTGTTCAACACTGGTAAGGGTAGGTAACAACACATCTGCCACGCTGATCCTCAACACGGGGGCCCCTCAGGGGTGTGTGCTCAGTCCCCTCCTGTACTCCCTGTTCACCCGCGACTGTGTGGCCAAGCACGACTCCAACACCATCATTAAGTTTGCAGAAAAGTATAGCGAGATCCTTGATGAAATCCTGCTCCAGAGCGCTCAGGACCTCAGACTGGGGTGAAGGATCACATTCCAACAGGACAACGGCCGTAAGCCCACAGCCTAGACAACGCAGGTGTGGCTCTGGGACAAGTCTCTGAATGTCCTTGAGTGGCCCTGCCAGAGTCCGGACATGAACCCAATCAAACATGTCTGGAGAGACCTGATGGAATGATGGAGGCCACTGTGTTCTTGGGGACTTTCAAAGCTGCAGAAAGGTTTGTGCCTTGACGCAATCCTGTCGGGAGCGCTACGGACGATTCCTTCAAACTCATGACTTGGTTTTTACTCTGACATGCACTCTCAACTGTGGGACCTTTTAAATAGACAGCTGTGTGCCTTTCCAAATCAATTGAATTTACCACAGGTGAACTCCAATCAAGTTGTAGAAACATCTCAAGGATGATCACTAGAAACAGGATGCAACTGAGCTCAATTTCGAGTCTCATAGCAAAATGGTCTGAATACTTACGTAAATAAGCTATTTCTGTTTTTTATTAATACATTTGCAAACATTTCTAAAAACCTGTTTTCACTTTTTCTATTATGGGGTACTGTGTGTAGATTGAGGGATTTTGTCAATTCAATTTTAGAATAAGTCTGTAATGTAACAATGTTGAAAACGTCAAGGGGTCTGAATACTTTCCAAATGCATGGGAGGGTCAGAAACTTTCCGGTAAATTTCCATGAGAAGTTAAGGGGGGAATTTTTCAAACATTATTAAAGTGACCAGTGTTCATAGGGCAGCAGCCTCTAAGGTTTAGGGAAGGGTACTGGGTGGAGGCCGGCTAGTGACAGTGACTAAGGTTCAGGGCAGGGTACTGGGTGGAGGCCGGCTAGTGGTGACTGTTTAACAATCTGATGGCCTTGAGATAGAAGCTGTTCTTCAGTCTCTCGGTCCCTGCTTTGATGCACCTGTACTGACCTCGCTTTTTGGATGATAGCGGGGTTAACAGACAGTGGCTCGGGTGGTTGTTGTCCTTGATGATCTTTATGGCCTTCCTGTGACATCGGGTGCTGTAGGTGTGGTAGTAGTTTGGAGGGCAGGTAGTTTGCCCCCGGTGATGCGTTGTGCAGACCTCACTACCCTCTGAAGAGCCCTGCAGAATGACTTAGAATGTTGTAGTCCTAAGTATCCCTGACTCATCCATGCTCAGCTCACACTGTGATTTTTATTTATTTATTTAACCTTTATTTAACTAGGCAAGTCAGTTAAGAATAAATTCTTATTTACAATGATGGCCTAGGAATAGTGGGTTAACTGCCTTGTTCAGGGGCAGAACGACAGATTTTTACCTTGTCAGCTCGGGGATTCGAACTTGCAACCTTCCGGTTACTAGTCCCCCCCTCTAACCACTAGGCTACCTGCTGCCCCCCTCTAACCACTAGACTACCTGCTGCCTCTACGCTCTGACCACTAGACTACCTGCTGCCTCTACGCTCTGACCACTAGGCTACCTGCTGCCCCGTGATACATGGTCTCTCTGCCTGTCCAGGCTCAGCTCACACAGTGATACATGGTCTCTCTGCCTGTCCAGGCTCAGCTCTCACAGTGATACATGGTCTATCTGCCTGTCCAGGCTCAGCTCACAGAGTGATACATGGTCTCTCTGCCTGTCCAGGCCCAGCTCACACAGTGATACATGGTGATACATGGTCTCTCTGCCTGTCCAGGCTCAGCTCACACAGTGATACATGGTCTCTCTGCCTGTCCAGGCCCAGCTCACACAGTGATACATTGTCTCTCTGCCTGTCCAGGCCCAGCTCACACAGTGATACATGGTCTATCTGCCTGTCCAGGCTCAGCTCACAGAGTGATACATGGTCTCTCTGCCTGTCCAGGCCCAGCTCACACAGTGATACATGGTGATACATGGTCTCTCTGCCTGTCCAGGCTCAGCTCACACAGTGATACATGGTCTATCTGCCTGTCCAGGCTCAGCTCACAGAGTGATACATGGTCTCTCTGCCTGTCCAGGCCCAGCTCACACAGTGATACATGGTGATACATGGTCTCTCTGCCTGTCCAGGCTCAGCTCACACAGTGATACATGGTCTATCTGCCTGTCCAGGCTCAGCTCACACAGTGATACATTGTCTCTCTGCCTGTCCAGGCTCAGCTCACACAGTGATACATGGTCTCTCTGCCTGTCCAGGCTCAGCTCACACAGTGATACATGGTCTCTCTGCCTGTCCAGGCTCAGTTCACACAGTGATACATGGTCTCTCTGCCTGTCCAGGCTCAGCTCACACAGTGATACATGGTCTCTCTGCCTGTTCTTTGTTTTCCAGACGTGAAGGAAGGTGTCATTCAGGAGAACGAGGCAGCGACAAGGAAAATATCAAAGAACTGTCAGCTGTGAGGCCCGTACGTCAAGAGAAGAAGAGGTAGGCCTGGTCATACCGCTAACTCGCTAATGGCTATTCCATCCATGTCAATGTTGATGTTGCTCCCAATTGTCACGTACAGTAAGTAGCTGGTTATGGCGGGACTATTGTGTTTGGGTCAGTACATGTGGCTGTACAGGTCATACTAATACAGCTAGTGTTATTATGAGATGCTTTCAGTCCAGGTTCTTGAGGAGATGTTTCTGTTGCCTCCTCCAGTTGCCTGTAATCGCTCCAAAGCCTCCCGAGGAGTCATACCGGGGTTCGGGCTGTAGTTACCCTTTCTGTCTGCCCCGTGTGTTAATCACCAGGAGATGACTCTGTATGACGGTCTGATACCTTACTGTTAAACGGGTTGTTAGTACCTACCTGTTAGGTACACCTCAGGTGGTTTGGGACAGGAGCAGAGTTCATTTTATATTTAGCTTAAAACTTTATTTAAACATTGAGTCCCATAACACATCAATCTATAGATGGTGATTCCTTAGTCTATTGTAATAGATGATTCAGATGGTGATTCCTTGGTCTATTGTAATAGATGATTCAGATGATGATTCCTTGGTCTATTGTAATAGATGATTCAGATGGTGATTCCTTGGTCTATTGTAATAGATGATTCAGATGGTGATTCCTTGGTCTATTGTAATAGATGATTCAGATGGTGATTCCTTGGTCTATTGTAATAGATGATTCAGATGGTGATTCCTTTGTCTATTGTAATAGATGATTCAGATGGTGATTCCTTGGTCTATTGTAATAGATGATTCAGATGATGATTCCTTGGTCTATTGTAATAGATTCAGATGATGATTCCTTGGTCTATTGTAATAGATGATTCAGATGGTGATTCATTGGTCTATTGTAATAGATGATTCAGATTGTGATTCCTTGGTCTATTGTAATAGATGATTCAGATGATGATTCCTTGGTCTATTGTAATAGATGATTCAGATGATGATTCCTTGGTCTATTGTAATAGATGATTCAGATGGTGATTCCTTGGTCTATTGTAATAGATGATTCAGATTGTGATTCCTTGGTCTATTGTAATAGATGATTCAGATGATGATTCCTTGGTCTATTGTAATAGATGATTCAGATTGTGATTCCTTGGTCTATTGTAATAGATGATTCAGATGGTGATTCCTTAGTCTATTGTAATAGATGATTCAGATGGTGATTCCTTAGTCTATTGTAATAGATGATTCAGATGGTGATTCCTTGGTCTATTGTAATAGATGATTCAGATGGTGATTCCTTGGTCTATTGTAATAGATGATTCAGATTGTGATTCCTTGGTCTATTGTAATAGATGATTCAGATTGTGATTCCTTGGTCTATTGTAATAGATGATTCAGATGGTGATTCCTTGGTCTATTGTAATAGATGATTCAGATTGTGATTCCTTGGTCTATTGTAATAGATGATTCAGATTCAGACTAGACTGGTGGCCTTGTCCCTGTAGACTAGACTGGTGGCCTTGTCCCTGTAGACTAGACTGGTGGCCTTGTCCCTGCAGACTAGACTGGTGGCCTTGTCCCTGCAGACTAGACTGGTGGCCTTGTCCCTGTAGACTAGACTGGTGGCCTTGTCCCTGTAGACTAGACTGGTGGCCTTGTCCCTGCAGACTAGACTGGTGGCCTTGTCCCTGCAGACTAGACTGGTGGCCTTGTTCCTGTAGACTAGACTGTTGGCCTTGTCCCTGTAGACTAGACTGTTGGCCTTGTCCCTGTAGACTAGACTGTTGGCCTTGTCCCTGTAGACTAGACTGTTGGCCTTGTCCCTGTAGACTAGACTGTTGGCCTTGTCCCTGTAGACTAGACTGTTGGCCTTGTCCCTGCAGACTGTCCCTGCAGACTAGACTGTTGGCCTTGTCCCTGCAGACTGTCCCTGCAGACTAGACTGTTGGCCTTGTCCCTGCAGACTGTCCCTGCAGACTAGACTGTTGGCCTTGTCCCTGCAGACTGTCCCTGTAGACTAGACTGGTGGCCTTGTCCCTGCAGACTAGACTGTTGGCCTTGTCCCTGCAGACTAGACTGTTGGCCTTGTCCCTGCAGACTGTCCCTGCAGACTAGACTGTTGGCCTTGTCCCTGCAGACTAGACTGTTGGCCTTGTCCCTGCAGACTAGACTGGTGGCCTTGTCCCTGTAGACTAGACTGGTGGCCTTGTCCCTGTAGACTAGACTGGTGGCCTTGTCCCTGCAGACTAGACTGGTGGCCTTGTCCCTGCAGACTAGACTGTTGGCCTTGTCCCTGCAGACTAGACTGTTGGCCTTGTCCCTGTAGACTAGACTGGTGGCCTTGTCCCTGCAGACTGTTGGCCTTGTCCCTGTAGACTGTCCCTGTAGACTAGACGGTTGGCCTTGTCCCTGTAGACTAGACGGTTGGCCTTGTCCCTGCAGACTAGACTGGTGGCCTTGTCCCTGCAGACTAGACTGGTGGCCTTGTCCCTGCAGACTGTCCCTGCAGACTAGACTGGTGGCCTTGTCCCTGCAGACTGTCCCTGCAGACTAGACTGGTGGCCTTGTCCCTGCAGACTAGACTGGTGGCCTTGTCCCTGCAGACTGTCCCTGTAGACTAGACGGTTGGCCTTGTCCCTGTAGACTAGACTGGTGGCCTTGTCCCTGTAGACTAGACTGTTGGCCTTGTCCCTGTAGACTAGACTGTTGGCCTTGTCCCTGTAGACTAGACTGGTGGCCTTGTCCCTGTAGACTAGACTGGTGGCCTTGTCCCTGTAGACTAGACTGGTGGCCTTGTCCCTGTAGACTAGACTGGTGGCCTTGTCCCTGTAGACTAGACTGTTGGCCTTGTCCCTGCAGACTAGACTGTTGGCCTTGTCCCTGCAGACTAGACTGGTGGCCTTGTCCCTGTAGACTAGACTGTTGGCCTTGTCCCTGTAGACTAGACTGGTGGCCTTGTCCCTGTAGACTAGACTGGTGGCCTTGTCCCTGCAGACTAGACTGGTGGCCTTGTCCCTGTAGACTAGACTGGTGGCCTTGTCCCTGTAGACTAGACTGGTGGCCTTGTCCCTGTAGACTAGACTGGTGGCCTTGTCCCTGTAGACTAGACTGGTGGCCTTGTCCCTGTAGACTAGACTGGTGGCCTTGTCCCTGTAGACTAGACTGGTGGCCTTGTCCCTGTAGACTAGACTGGTGGCCTTGTCCCTGTAGACTAGACTGGTGGCCTTGTCCCTGTAGACTAGACTGGTGGCCTTGTCCCTGCAGACTAGACTGTTGGCCTTGTCCCTGCAGACTAGACTGTTGGCCTTGTCCCTGCAGACTAGACTGTTGGCCTTGTCCCTGTAGACTAGGCGGTTGGCCTTGTCCCTGCAGACTAGACGGTTGGCCTTGTCCCTGCAGACTAGACTGGTGGCCTTGTCCCTGCAGACTAGACGGTTGGCCTTGTCCCTGCAGACTAGACGGTTGGCCTTGTCCCTGCAGACTAGGCTGTTGGCCTTGTCCCTGCAGACTAGACTGTTGGCCTTATCCCTGTAGACTAGACTGGTGGCCTTGTCCCTGCAGACTGTCCCTGCAGACTAGACTGTTGGCCTTGTCCCTGTAGACTAGACTGGTGGCCTTGTCCCTGTAGACTAGACTGTTGGCCTTGTCCCTGCAGACTAGACTGTTGGCCTTGTCCCTGCAGACTAGACTGTTGGCCTTATCCCTGTAGACTAGACTGTTGGCCTTGTCCATGTGCATTGAACATGAATGTGTACGCAGTAGTGTGTGTGTGTATACCTTTTTACTAGGTTACATCTTCTCCGCAGCCTAGACTTTTGTTTAACTTCAGAACTGTGTGTGTGTGTGTGTGTTTGTGTGTGTGTGTGTGTGTGTACACACAGTATATATCAGTTAATTGACTGGAGCACATGGCAGACTGAGCACTGAGCTCTCACTATTACCCTTCTTAGGTCAGGACAAACCAACTCCTTCGTAAAGACTTGTGTCAGACGTCATTGTTATTCCCGGTGAAAGGGTTGAACCACGTATTTGGCCCCTCGGTGACTTTGTCCTGAAATATGTGGCATTCTGGACTGAAAGCAGAATTGTGGAATTGATTTTTGCACTCAAATCTTTCTCTATATTTTTTTTCTCCATATTTGGAAATGTTTAGCTACTCGTCTGAGAAGTAGGGGAGAGGAGAGGGGATATTTGGCTACTCGTGGCTTATGTCTGTAGGGGAGAGAAGAGGGTGAAAGGAGAAGAGGGGATATGAGTCATTTGAGCAGCATAAACTGAGAGATTCTTCGCCAAGTTAACTGCCATTGACTGAAGGAACTGAGGCTTGCTGTCTATGTTCTAAAGAGAATAGAATCAGGATTCTGTAAGTATCATGTGCTTTTCTCTCTCAGCTGTGTTACTGTACATTATAGCAGGGCTGGTAGTTTACTGTGTTACTGTATATTTTAGCAGGGCTGGTAGTTTACTGTGTTACTGTATATTATAGCAGGGCTGGTAGTTTACTGTGTTACAGTACATTATAGCAGGGCTGGTAGTTTACTGTGTTACTGTATATTAGAGCAGGGCTGGTAGTTTACTGTGTTACTGTATATTAGAGCAGGGCTGGTAGTTTACTGTGTTACTGTACATTAGAGCAGGGCTGGTAGTTTACTGTGTTACTGTACATTATAACAGGGCTGGTAGTTTACTGTGTTACTGTACATTAGAGCAGGGCTGGTAGTTTACTGTGTTACTGTACATTAGAGCAGGGCTGGTAGTTTACTGTGTTACAGTACATTATAGCAGGGCTGGTAGTTTACTGTGTTACTGTATATTAGAGCAGGGCTGGTAGTTTACTGTGTTACTGTACTTTAGAGCAGGGCTGGTAGTTTACTGTGTTACTGTACATTAGAGCAGGGCTGGTAGTTTACTGTGTTACAGTACATTAGAGCAGGGCTGGTAGTTTACTGTGTTACTGTACATTAGAGCAGGGCTGGTAGTTTACTGTGTTACTGTATATTATAGCAGGGCTGGTAGTTTACTGTGTTACTGTACATTAGAGCAGGGCTGGTAGTTTACTGTGTTACAGTACATTAGAGCAGGGCTGGTAGTTTACTGTGTTACTGTACATTAGAGCAGGGCTGGTAGTTTACTGTGTTACTGTATATTATAGCAGGGCTGGTAGTTTACTGTGTTACTGTACATTAGAGCAGGGCTGGTAGTTTACTGTGTTACTGTACATTAGAGCAGGGCCGGTAGTTTACTGTGTTACTGTACATTAGAGCAGGGCTGGTAGTTTACTGTGTTACTGTACATTATAGCAGGGCTGGTAGTTTACTGTGTTACAGTACATTATAGCAGGGCTGGTAGTTTACTGTGTTACTGTACATTATAGCAGGGCTGGTAGTTTACTGTGTTACTGTACATTAGAGCAGGGCTGGTAGTTTACTGTGTTACTGTACATTAGAGCAGGGCTGGTAGTTTACTGTGTTACTGTACATTAGAGCAGGGCTGGTAGTTTACTGTGTTACTGTACATTAGAGCAGGGCTGGTAGTTTACTGTGTTACTGTACATTAGAGCAGGGCTGGTAGTTTACTGTGTTACTGTATATTATAGCAGGGCTGGTAGTTTACTGTGTTACTGTACATTATAGCAGGGCTGGTAGTTTACTGTGTTACTGTATATTATAGCAGGGCTGGTAGTTTACTGTGTTACTGTACATTATAGAACCGCAGAACTCGACGTGTTCTATTCATTCTATTTCTATGGAGTGGAACTGCAGAATTTGACGTGTTCTATTCATTCTATTTCTATGGCGTGGAACCGCAGAACTAGACGTGTTCTATTCATTCTATTTCTATGGAATGGAACCGCAGAACTAGACGTGGTCTATTCATTCTATTTCTATGGAGGGGAACCGCGGAACTAGACGTGTTCTATTCATTCTATTTCTATGGAATGGAACCGCAGAACTAGACGTGTTCTATTCATTCTATTTCTATGGAATGGAACCGCAGAACTAGACGTGTTCTATTCATTCTATTTCTATGGAATGGAACCGCAGAACTAGACGTGGTCTATTCATTCTATTTCTATGGAGGGGAACCGCGGAACTAGACGTGTTCTATTCATTCTATTTCTTTGGAATGGAACCGCAGAATTTGACGTGTTCTATTCATTCTATTTCTATGGCGTGGAACCGCAGAACTAGACGTGTTCTATTCATTCTATTTCTATGGAATGGAACCGCAGAACTAGACGTGGTCTATTCATTCTATTTCTATGGAGGGGAACCGCGGAACTAGACGTGTTCTATTCATTCTATTTCTATGGAATGGAACCGCAGAACTAGACGTGTTCTATTCATTCTATTTCTATGGAATGGAACCGCAGAACTAGACGCGTTCTATTCATTCTATTTCTATGGATGGAATTCCCCAAGTAGATGACATGTTTACATGTTTTAGCCTCACAGGACATGATGGACATGAGGGTGGAAAGGTTTGGAATTTATAAGCATTTAAAAGATATATTTATGTTCTCAAAAGTTAATCCCATCAATTCCAGTTAGCTTTCCACTTGTAAACTGTAGAATGAACGACTGTCACATCGTTGTTGTGGGGACTTATAGTACGCCGAATCTGTTCCTTTGACAATGGCAGCCCACCTACACAACCTATTCACTGTGGATGGATACTGAAAGGTACACGGTGCATGAGTCATTTGATGGCTTCACACTCGACGTCTGGTTCAGACACGAGATAGGAAAAGCATGTCAAACTCTGACTTCCTCAATCATTCATTGATGTCACCGGTACACTTGTTGAAAAGTGATATCCCAAGTACAAATACAGTAAATGTGTACACACTAAAGGCTACAAAATATGTAGAGCAAAATAGTTTTTTTGTCAGTTTTTTTTGACACAACTGCAAGTATTCATGGAGTTGATCTGATGGGAACCTGTGACGTCATCGACCCCCTTTGTTGCTCTCTTTTGTTCCGCAAGCAGAGGAAAGGCCCACTGGTGATGTCATGACATACTGTACCAAAACCACCTATTAAGATTTGCCCTTTTTGTTAACCCTTTACACTTGTACCTGTATACAGGTTGAAAATGGCTGATTTGGACACTGATAAACACCTCAACTGGAACACAGTGGCTGTACAGTAACACGCTACACATGACATCAGAGCTCTGTGCTTCACATCGCTGTACAGGTTTTTTTTTGACTGACAGATGTTCTGCATCTTGTGTGACAAAAAGTTGCCTCGGATCCCTCCTGCTAATTGGGAAAACTAATTGCTAATGTTTGAGTTGTCTGAGTGAGGGCAGATGCTGTGTGTTTAAGAACACTTAGGAAGATCAGACGTTGAGGATTGTAATCAACACCTCTGTCATACAAGCAAGTCAAATGGGCTCTTTACATTTCAACGATCAAGTCATATATATACTGTCAACGTTTTATGATCGCTATCTTAGCTGTACTGTTACAAAGTGACATGACGTCATACCCTGAGTTGTTCTGAACAGAAGGAGCCTGTGTTTTTGTTTATTGTGAAGATAATCTGCCTCGACACCCGAATGACCTCAGGACTCATTTCTATGCGCATCGAAATTACAATCTGTTTCTCTGAATTGCCTTGTGAAAGTCTAACACCGTAAGATAGTATTTAGTATGACTCTTCTTTGAGTTATAAAAGTACATTGAAATGACTTAGGAACTGTGCCCAGTTTGGAGAGGTGTGTGGCCACTTGGAGACACCAGTTAGTCCTCTCGCTGAAACCCACAGTTTGGAGAGGTGTGGGGCCACTTGGAGACACCAGTTAGTCCTCTCACTGAAACCCACAGTTTGGAGAGGTGTGGGGCCACTTGGAAACACCAGTTAGTCCTCACTGAAACCCACAGTTTGGAGAGGTGTGGGGCCACTTGGAGACACCCGTTAGTCCTCTCGCTGAAACCCACAGTTTGGAGAGGTGTGTGTCCACTTGGAGACACCAGTTAGTCCCCTTACTGAAACCCACAGTTTGGAGAGGTGTGTGTCCACTTGGAGACACCAGTTAGTCCTCTAAATGAAACCCACAGTTTGGAGAGGTGTGGGGCCACTTGGAGACACCAGTTAGTCCTCACTGAAACCCACAGTTTGGAGAGGTGTGGGGCCACTTGGAGACACCAGTTAGTCCTCTCACTGAAACTCACAGTTTGGAGAGGTGTGGGGCCACTTGGAGACACCAGTTAGTCCTCACTGAAACCCACAGTTTGGAGAGGTGTGGGGCCACTTGGAGACACCAGTTAGTCCTCTCACTGATACCCACAGTCTGGAGAGGTGTGTGTCCACTTGGAGACACCAGTTAGTCCTCTCACTGAAACTCACAGTTTGGAGAGGTGTGGGGCCACTTGGAGACACCAGTTAGTCCTCTCACTGAAACTCACAGTTTGGAGAGGTGTGGGGCCACTTGGAGACACCAGTTAGTCCTCTCACTGAAACTCACAGTTTGGAGAGGTGTGGGGCCACTTGGAGACACCAGTTAGTCACTGAAACTCACAGTTTGGAGAGGTGTGGGGCCACTTGGAGACACCAGTTAGTCCTCTCACTGAAACCATTATCATTTTTCTGTCTTATGTTGTCATCTATTTTCCAGGAATAGTCTTATCATGTTACTAAATGTTTTCAGAGTATTTTCAGATTTCGTTTAACAAATGAGGCGAAAACTGTAAAATGTAAAATGCACATGAAATGAACCGTGTTTCGATTCAGTCTAGTATCAGGTGAACTGAACCGTTCGGTCGAATAATTTCCCCCCAAAATCTCCAAACTCTTCCCTTTTTAATTGCTACCATGGTTATGTATTTCATAGTTCTTCCGTAGGAAACATTTCAATTTAGCCCTATCCATATAGGCCAAGTCCCACCAGCGTAACGGGTTAAGTACATCAGGTGTTAAATGAGCTGACAAGGAGACAAAATGTTGTTAAAGCAGGTGGATCTCTAGTAGAATCAGTAGCATCAGACCGTTGGAGAATGTTTTAACTAAACCCCAGGACCAATAGCTTCAGGTTATCTCTAGAAAAACAGGACTTTCTTGGAAAAGGTGCCTATTGTTACAATTTAATTTAGTCTACCCTGTTTCGTATACCCTCAAATGTAGCTTAGTGGTTTACCTGATGTGGTTTCAAATCACAGTTTATTTGTCACGTGCGCCGAATACAACAGGTGTAGACCTTACAGTGAAATGCTTACTTACAGGCTCTAACCAATGGTGCGGGGAAAAAAGGTGTGTGTGTGTGTGTGTGTGTGTGTGTGTGTGTGTGTGTGTGTGTGTGTAGGTAAGTAAAGAAATAAAACAACAGTAAAAAGACATTTGAAATAACAGTAGAGAGGCTACATACAGACACCGGTTAGTCAGGCTGATTGAGGTAGTATGTACATGTAGGTATAGTTAAAGTGACTATGCATATATGATGAACAGAGAGTAGCAGTAGCGTAAAAAGAGGGGTTGGCGGGTGGTGGGTGGGACACAATGCAGATAGCCCAGTTTGCCACTGTGCGGGAGCACTGGTTGGTCGGGCCAATTGAGGTAGTATATACATGAATGTATAGTTAAAGTGACTATGCATATATGATAAACAGAGAGTAGCAGCAGCGTAAAAAGAGGGGTTGGGGTGGGGAGGGGGAACACAATGCAAATAGTCCGGGTAACCATTTGATCACTTTGCTGTTGTTTAAACAAAGTTTTTTTCCACAAGCGTTCTAAATGTGTGATTCACATACGTTTGGCCTTCTTATATTGTTGACCTACAGGTATATGTCTGTCCTAGTAGACCTACAGGTATATCTCTGTCCTAGCACACCTACAGGTATATCTCTGTCCTAGCAGACCTACAGGTATATCTCTGTCCTAGCAGACCTACAGGTATATCTCTGTCCTAGCAGACCTACAGGTATATCTCTGTCCTAGCAGACCTACAGGTATATCTCTGTCCTAGCAGACCTACAGGTATATCTCTGTCCTAGTAGACCTACAGGTATATCTCTGTCCTAGTAGACCTACAGGTATATCTCTGTCCTAGCAGACCTACAGGTATATCTCTGTCCTAGCAGACCTACAGGTATATCTCTGTCCTAGCAGACCTACAGGTATACGTCTGTCCTGTTGACCTACAGGTATATCTCTGTCCTAGCAGACCTACAGGTATATCTCTGTCCTAGCAGACCTACAGGTATATCTCTGTCCTAGCAGACCTACAGGTATATCTCTGTCCTAGCAGACCTACAGGTATATCTCTGTCCTAGCAGACCTACAGGTATATCTCTGTCCTAGCAGACCTACAGGTATATGTCTGTCCTAGTAGACCTACAGGTATATCTCTGTCCTAGTAGACCTGTTGACCTACAGGTATATCTCTGTCCTAGCAGACCTACAGGTATATCTCTGTCCTAGCAGACCTACAGGTATATGTCTGTCCTAGCAGACCTACAGGTATATGTCTGTCCTAGCAGACCTACAGGTATATCTCTGTCCTAGCAGACCTACAGGTATATCTCTGTCCTAGCAGACCTACAGGTATATGTCTGTCCTAGCAGACCTACAGGTATATCTCTGTCCTAGCACACCTACAGGTATATCTCTGTCCTAGCAGACCTACAGGTATATGTCTGTCCTAGCAGACCTACAGGTATATGTCTGTCCTAGCAGACCTACAGGTATATCTCTGTCCTAGCACACCTACAGGTATATCTCTGTCCCAGCAGACCTACAGGTATATCTCTGTCCTAGTAGACCTGTTGACCTACAGGTATATCTCTGTCCTAGCAGACCTACAGGTATATGTCTGTCCTAGCAGACCTACAGGTATATCTCTGTCCTAGCAGACCTACAGGTATATCTCTGTCCTAGCAGACCTACAGGTATATCTCTGTCCTAGCAGACCTACAGGTATATGTCTGTCCTAGCAGACCTACAGGTATATGTCTGTCCTAGTAGACCTACAGGTATATCTCTGTCCTAGCAGACCTACAGGTATATGTCTGTCCTAGCAGACCTACAGGTATATCTCTGTCCTAGTAGACCTACAGGTATATGTCTGTCCTAGTAGACCTACAGGTATATCTCTGTCCTAGCAGACCTACAGGTATATCTCTGTCCTAGTAGACCTACAGGTATATCTCTGTCCTAGCAGACCTACAGGTATATCTCTGTCCTAGCAGACCTACAGGTATATGTCTGTCCTAGCAGACCTACAGGTATATGTCTGTCCTAGCAGACCTACAGGTATATGTCTGTCCTAGCAGACCTACAGGTATACGTCTGTCCTAGCAGACCTACAGGTATATCTCTGTCCTAGTAGACCTGTTGACCTACAGGTATATCTCTGTCCTAGCAGACCTACAGGTATATCTCTGTCCTAGCAGACCTACAGGTATATGTCTGTCCTAGCAGACCTACAGGTATATGTCTGTCCTAGCAGACCTACAGGTATATCTCTGTCCTAGTAGACCTACAGGTATATCTCTGTCCTAGCAGACCTACAGGTATATCTCTGTCCTAGCACACCTACAGGTATATCTCTGTCCTAGCAGACCTACAGGTATATGTCTGTCCTAGCAGACCTACAGGTATATCTCTGTCCTAGCAGACCTACAGGTATATCTCTGTCCTAGCAGACCTACAGGTATATCTCTGTCCTAGCAGACCTACAGGTATATCTCTGTCCTAGCAGACCTACAGGTATATGTCTGTCCTAGTAGACCTACAGGTATATCTCTGTCCTAGCAGACCTACAGGTATATGTCTGTCCTAGCAGACCTACAGGTATATGTCTGTCCTAGCAGACCTACAGGTATATCTCTGTCCTAGTAGACCTACAGGTATATCTCTGTCCTAGCAGACCTACAGGTATATCTCTGTCCTAGCAGACCTACAGGTATACGTCTGTCCTGTTGACCTACAGGTATATCTCTGTCCTAGCAGACCTACAGGTATATCTCTGTCCTAGCAGACCTACAGGTATATCTCTGTCCTAGCACACCTACAGGTATATCTCTGTCCTAGTAGACCTACAGGTATATCTCTGTCCTAGCAGACCTACAGGTATATCTCTGTCCTAGCAGACCTACAGGTATATGTCTGTCCTAGCAGACCTACAGGTATATGTCTGTCCTAGTAGACCTACAGGTATATGTCTGTCCTAGCAGACCTACAGGTATATCTCTGTCCTAGCAGACCTACAGGTATATGTCTGTCCTAGCAGACCTACAGGTATATCTCTGTCCTAGCAGACCTACAGGTATATCTCTGTCCTAGCAGACCTACAGGTATATGTCTGTCCTAGTAGACCTACAGGTATATCTCTGTCCTAGCAGACCTACAGGTATATCTCTGTCCTAGTAGACCTACAGGTATATGTCTGTCCTAGCAGACCTACAGGTATATCTCTGTCCTAGCAGACCTACAGGTATATGTCTGTCCTAGCAGACCTACAGGTATATCTCTGTCCTAGCAGACCTACAGGTATATCTCTGTCCTAGTAGACCTACAGGTATATCTCTGTCCTAGCAGACCTACAGGTATATGTCTGTCCTAGCAGACCTACAGGTATATGTCTGTCCTAGCAGACCTACAGGTATATCTCTGTCCTAGCAGACCTACAGGTATACGTCTGTCCTGTTGACCTACAGGTATATCTCTGTCCTAGCAGACCTACAGATATATGTCTGTCCTAGTAGACCTACAGGTATATGTCTGTCCTAGTAGACCTACAGGTATATGTCTGTCCTAGTAGACCTACAGGTATATCTCTGTCCTAGCAGACCTACAGGTATACGTCTGTCCTGTTGACCTACAGGTATATGTCTGTCCTAGCAGACCTACAGGTATATGTCTGTCCTAGTAGACCTACAGGTATATGTCTGTCCTAGCAGACCTACAGGTATATCTCTGTCCTAGCAGACCTACAGGTATATCTCTGTCCTAGCAGACCTACAGGTATACGTCTGTCCTGTTGACCTACAGGTATATGTCTGTCCTAGCAGACCTACAGGTATATGTCTGTCCTAGCAGACCTACAGGTATATGTCTGTCCTAGCAGACCTACAGGTATATCTCTGTCCTAGCAGACCTACAGGTATATCTCTGTCCTAGCAGACCTACAGGTATATCTCTGTCCTAGCAGACCTACAGGTATATGTCTGTCCTAGCACACCTACAGGTATATCTCTGTCCTAGCAGACCTACAGGTATATCTCTGTCCTAGCAGACCTACAGGTATATGTCTGTCCTAGCAGACCTACAGGTATATGTCTGTCCTAGCAGACCTACAGGTATATGTCTGTCCTAGCAGACCTACAGGTATATGTCTGTCCTAGCAGACCTACAGGTATACGTCTGTCCTGTTGACCTACAGGTATATCTCTGTCCTAGCAGACCTACAGGTATATGTCTGTCCTAGCAGACCTACAGGTATATCTCTGTCCTAGCAGACCTACAGGTATATCTCTGTCCTAGCAGACCTACAGGTATATCTCTGTCCTAGCAGACCTACAGGTATATCTCTGTCCTAGCAGACCTACAGGTATATCTCTGTCCTAGCAGACCTACAGGTATATCTCTGTCCTAGCAGACCTACAGGTATATGTCTGTCCTAGCAGACCTACAGGTATATCTCTGTCCTAGCAGACCTACAGGTATATCTCTGTCCTAGCAGACCTACAGGTATATCTCTGTCCTAGTAGACCTACAGGTATATCTCTGTCCTAGCAGACCTACAGGTATATGTCTGTCCTAGTAGACCTACAGGTATATGTCTGTCCTAGCAGACCTACAGGTATATCTCTGTCCTAGCAGACCTACAGGTATATCTCTGTCCTAGCAGACCTACAGGTATATCTCTGTCCTAGCAGACCTACAGGTATATCTCTGTCCTAGCAGACCTACAGGTATATGTCTGTCCTAGCAGACCTACAGGTATATCTCTGTCCTAGTAGACCTACAGGTATATCTCTGTCCTAGTAGACCTACAGGTATATCTCTGTCCTAGCAGACCTACAGGTATATCTCTGTCCTAGCAGACCTACAGGTATATCTCTGTCCTAGCAGACCTACAGGTATATGTCTGTCCTAGTAGACCTACAGGTATATCTCTGTCCTAGCAGACCTACAGGTATATCTCTGTCCTAGCAGACCTACAGGTATACGTCTGTCCTGTTGACCTACAGGTATATGTCTGTCCTAGCAGACCTACAGGTATACGTCTGTCCTGTTGACCTACAGGTATATGTCTGTCCTAGCAGACCTACAGGTATATCTCTGTCCTAGTAGACCTACAGGTATATCTCTGTCCTAGCAGACCTACAGGTATACGTCTGTCCTGTTGACCTACAGGTATATCTCTGTCCTAGCAGACCTACAGGTATATCTCTGTCCTAGCAGACCTACAGGTATATCTCTGTCCTAGCAGACCTACAGGTATACGTCTGTCCTGTTGACCTACAGGTATATCTCTGTCCTAGTAGACCTACAGGTATATCTCTGTCCTAGTAGACCTACAGGTATATCTCTGTCCTAGCAGACCTACAGGTATATCTCTGTCCTAGCAGACCTACAGGTATACGTCTGTCCTGTTGACCTACAGGTATATCTCTGTCCTAGTAGACCTACAGGTATATCTCTGTCCTAGCAGACCTACAGGTATATCTCTGTCCTAGCAGACCTACAGGTATATCTCTGTCCTAGCAGACCTACAGGTATATCTCTGTCCTAGCAGACCTACAGGTATATCTCTGTCCTAGTAGACCTACAGGTATATCTCTGTCCTAGCAGACCTACAGGTATATGTCTGTCCTAGCAGACCTACAGGTATATCTCTGTCCTAGCAGACCTACAGGTATATGTCTGTCCTAGTAGACCTACAGGTATATCTCTGTCCTAGCAGACCTACAGGTATATGTCTGTCCTAGCAGACCTACAGGTATATCTCTGTCCTAGCAGACCTACAGGTATATCTCTGTCCTAGTAGACCTACAGGTATATCTCTGTCCTAGCAGACCTACAGGTATATGTCTGTCCTAGTAGACCTACAGGTATATCTCTGTCCTAGCACACCTACAGGTATATCTCTGTCCTAGTAGACCTACAGGTATACGTCTGTCCTGTTGACCTACAGGAATATGTCTGTCCTAGTAGACCTACAGGTATATCTCTGTCCTAGCACACCTACAGGTATATCTCTGTCCTAGCAGGCCTGTTGACCTATGGTCAATGTGTTGTGCCAACACCTCAACCCTGCTCTGACCGCTGCCTCTCTATTGATTACTTACAGCCCTGCTCTGACCGCTGCCTCTCTGTCGATTACTTACAGCCCTGCTCTGACCGCTGCCTCTCTGTCGATTACTTACAGCCCTGCTCTGACCGCTGCCTCTCTATCGATTACTTACAGCCCTGCTCTGACCGCTGCCTCTCTGTCGATTACTTACAGCCCTGCTCTGACCGCTGCCTCTCTATCGATTACTTACAGCCCTGCTCTGACCGCTGCCTCTCTGTCGATTACTTACAGCCCTGCTCTGACCGCTGCCTCTCTGTCGATTACTTACAGCCCTGCTCTGACCGCTGCCTCTCTATTGATTACTTACAGCCCTGCTCTGACCGCTGCCTCTCTGTCGATTACTTACAGCCCTGCTCTGACCGCTGCCTCTCTGTCGATTACTTACAGCCCTGCTCTGACCGCTGCCTCTCTATTGATTACTTACAGCCCTGCTCTGACCGCTGCCTCTCTGTCGATTACTTACAGCCCTGCTCTGACCGCTGCCTCTCTATCGATTACTTACAGCCCTGCTCTGACTGCTGCCTCTCTGTCGATTACTTACAGCCCTGCCCTGACCGCTGCCTCTCTGTCGATTACTTACAGCCCTGCTCTGACCGCTGCCTCTCTGTCGATTACTTACAGCCCTGCTCTCACCGCTGCCTCTCTATTGATTACTTACAGCCCTGCTCTGACCGCTGCCTCTCTGTCGATTACTTACAGCCCTGCTCTGACCGCTGCCTCTCTGTCGATTACTTACAGCCCTGCTCTGACCGCTCCCTCTCTATCGATTACTTACAGCCCTGCTCTCACCGCTGCCTCTCTATTGATTACTTACAGCCCTGCTCTGACCGCTGCCTCTCTGTCGATTACTTACAGCCCTGCTCTGACCGCTGCCTCTCTGTCGATTACTTACAGCCCTGCTCTCACCGCTGCCTCTCTGTTGATTACTTACAGCCCTGCCCTGACCGCTGCCTCTCTGTCGATTACTTACAGCCCTGCTCTCACCGCTGCCTCTCTATCGATTACTTACAGCCCTGCTCTGACCGCTGCCTCTCTGTCGATTACTTACAGCCCTGCTCTGACCGCTGCCTCTCTGTCGATTACTTACAGCCCTGCTCTGACCGCTGCCTCTCTGTCGATTACTTACAGCCCTGCCCTGACCGCTGCCTCTCTGTCGATTACTTACAGCCCTGCCCTGACCGCTGCCTCTCTATCGATTACTTACAGCCCTGCTCTGACCGCTGCCTCTCTGTCGATTACTTACAGCCCTGCTCTGACCGCTGCCTCTCTGTCGATTACTTACAGCCCTGCTCTGACCGCTGCCTCTCTGTCGATTACTTACAGCCCTGCTCTGACCGCTCCCTCTCTATCGATTACTTACAGCCCTGCTCTCACCGCTGCCTCTCTATTGATTACTTACAGCCCTGCTCTGACCGCTGCCTCTCTATCGATTACTTACAGCCCTGCTCTGTCGATTACTTACAGCCCTGCTCTGACCGCTGCCTCTCTATCGATTACTTACAGCCCTGCCCTGACCGCTGCCTCTCTGTCGATTACTTACAGCCCTGCTCTGACCGCTGCCTCTCTGTCGATTACTTACAGCCCTGCTCTGACCGCTGCCTCTCTATTGATTACTTACAGCCCTGCTCTGACCGCTGCCTCTCTGTCGATTACTTACAGCCCTGCCCTGACCGCTGCCTCTCTATCGATTACTTACAGCCCTGCTCTGACCGCTGCCTCTCTGTCGATTACTTAGGACGGTATGACAGAATCCAGACATTTAAAATGGAATTCAACAATATACTAACATTTATCGAACTTAGAAATAACTCAACTAAATTTAATCATAAGACCGGAACAACATGCATCAGTGATTCCTATTTTCATGCAACTTTCTGAAAATGGCACAGGAAAGCCTCTGTCTGTCTGTCTGTCTGTCTGTGTCTGTCTGTGTCTGTGTCTGTCTGTCTGTGTGTGTCTGTCTGTGTCTGTCTGTGTCTGTCTGTGTCTGTCTGTGTCTGTCTGTCTGTCTGTCTGTCTGTCTGTCTGTCTGTCTGGTCTGGTCTGGTCTGGTCTGGTCTGGTCTGGTCTTGTCTGGTCTTGTCTTGTCTGTGGCTACTTTGTAATGAACATTTCATTGAGAACAAACAGACAATGTCTACCTGGCAGAATGATATCATGGTTATTTGCATCAATCCAGTGGACATTTATTTAGCAAACTCTGTGATCAGATAAGTGCTATAGAAACAGCAATAACCAAACAATGGTCTTTTGCTGGTGCGAACTTGCATTAAAGGGTAACTAGAGCACCAAAAAAACAAAGTATATTTTCCCCAGACTTCAAGTGGTCTCCTGATGTGGTTTAAGCATTGTTGTGAACTTACAACATCCAATTTAGTTGTTTTTCTATAGAAGAAGTGTGATTCAAAGAGCGAGGAAAAAAACATTTAAAAAAATAAATTAAACCCTGAAAAACAAAATGAGGAAAATTGAATTTTGGGGGAAAAAAGGAATCAGGCAAAAAACGAAACAGATTTTTATATTTATATTTATATATAGCCCTAATTACTTTTCACTCTGCCATTTGTGTATTTTTGATGTCATAGTGAATTACAATCTACCGTCGAGTGGAAAATGTTCAAGACCAAATACTGGGGTTATGTTGAAAACCAGGACTGGCTTGAAAAGTTAGGACTGAGTTCGGTCAGGATGGGTGGTTTTTCCAGAAGACAACATGCCGTCTAAATTTGTGATTCACACTGTTGACCCGTACTGCTTGTCTGTCAGCGTATGCTTCGATACCTCGTTCCAAATGGCACCCTATTCACTACCTTTGACCAGAGCCTTATGGCCCTATGCACTAAGTGTAACGGTTGTCGTTGGTGGAAGGAGAGGAGGACCAAAGTGCAGCGTGGTACGTATTCATAATAATTTAATAAAGAATGATTACTGAACAAAAAACAACAAACCGACAAACAAACAGTTCTGTAAGGTGCAAAACAAAAGCACTAAACAGAAAACAACTACCCACAACCCATAGTGGGAAAACAGGCTACCTAAGTATGATTCTCAATCAGAGACAACGATCGACACCTGCCTCTGATTGAGAACCATACTAGGTCAAACACATAGAAATATAACGACTAGAACAAAAACATAGAAAAACAACATAGAATGCCCACCTCAACTCACGCCCTGACCAAACTAAAATAAAGACATAAAAAAAGGAAACTCAGGTCAGAACGTGACAGTATGCTTCAATACCTCGTCCCAAATGGCACCCTATTCCCTACATAGTGCACTACCTTGAACCAGAGCCTTATGGCACCCTATTCCCTACATAGTGCACTACCTTGAACCAGAGCCCTATTCCCTACATAGTGCACTACCTTGAACCAGAGCCCTATTCCCTACATAGTGCACTACCTTGAACCAGAGCCCTATTCCCTACATAGTGCACTACCTTGAACCAGAGCCCTATTCCCTACATAGTGCACTACCTTGAACCAGAGCCCTATTCCCTACATAGTGCACTACCTTGAACCAGAGCCCTATTCCCTACATAGTGCACTACCTTGAACCAGAGCCTTATGGCACTAAAGTAGTGAATAATAGGATGTCATTTGTGACAACATCCTGCTCTGACCACTGCGACTCTTGGTTATTCGCCCTTCACACTTCAAAACGTTTTCCAGCCTTAGCCAGCCACATTAATACGAACTGGGCCCACAGTAGAAGTAGCAGGAATAAGTCAAAATCCTAACAGGATTAAACGTAGCTGGAAGGGAGGATTTTGCCCGACTTTTAATGATAGCATGGTGTTGATAATCTGATTTACCTTTAGCTTGTGCCTCAAATGGAACCCTTTCCCTACACAGTACACTACTTTTGACCAGGGCCCGTAGGGCGCTGTGTAGGGGACAGGGTGATATTTATACACACAAGCCCTGGTGGTGGCTGCTGAATATACAGTGCGTTCTGGAACGTATTCAGACCTCTTTTACTTTTTTCCCACATTTTGTTACGTTGCAGCCTCATTCTAAAATTGATAAAATAATTTGTTTTATCATCAATCTACACTCAATACCCTGTAATGACAAAGCAAAAAACATATTTTTTTGACATTTTTGCAAATGTATTAAAAATAAAAAACTGAAATATCACATTTACAGGAAGAGTCTTGGTGGTTCCAAACTTCTTTCATTTAAGAATGATGGAGGCCACTGTGTTCTTGGGGACCTTCAATGCTGCAGACATCTGTCTCGGAGCTCTACGAACAATTCCTTCGACCTCACGGCTTGGTTGTTGCTCTGACATGCTCTGTCAACTGTAGGACCTCATATAGACAGGTGTGTGCTTTTCCAAATCATGTCCAATCAATTGAATTTACCACAGGTGGACTCCAATCACGTTGTAGAAACATCTCAAGGATGATCACTGGAAACTGGATGCACCTGACCTCAATTTCGAGTCTCATAGCAAAATGGTCTGAATACTGACGTAAATAAGATATTTCTGTGGAAAAAGGAAAGGGGTCTGAATACACTGTACATCCACAGTTCTCTCTGTCCAGGGTTGATGGTTTACCAGTCTGTCTGGAGCCTCGTTTTTGTTTGTTTTTTGGGCCAAGCTTGATTTAGATGCTGTTGCAAGTAGTCCTGCTGAATCTTGTACCGTGTCATTAAATAATTGTCTTTTTCTATAGGCTATAAATACATACGTGACTATTAAATCAACACAACGGATAAACATGCTTAATGTCTTCTTCTAGGCGCACAACTTCTATACAGTGTTAACATCACCATTTACCTTTATACAGTAAATGGCCTAACCTACGTAATAAATAACCATTTAGCTAAATTATATATTTTTTTAGCTCTTAAATCGAATTGCAATATTGTATTTCTATTAAAAAGCCACAACTATTGATGTAGATTCAACAGAGAAATACATATTCTTAAGTTTGGTTTAACTTCCAATCTTATTTTTTTCTCACTTTCACATTAAAATAATTAGAACAATACAGTGGTTATCTGGGATTGAGTCTACAGTCCCACATCTCCTCATCGTGTTTAACAGTACAGGGGTTTTCTGGGATTGAGTCTACAGTCCCACACATCTCCTCATCGTGTTCAACAATACAGTGGTTATCTGGGATTGAGTCTACAGACCCACACATCTCCTCATCGTGTTCAACAATACAGTGGTTATCTGGGATTGAGTCTACAGTCCCACACATCTCCTCATCGTGTTTAACAGTACAGGGGTTTTCTGGGATTGAGTCTACAGTCCCACACATCTCCTCATCGTGTTCAACAATACAGTGGTTATCTGGGATTGAGTCTACAGACCCACACATCTCCTCATCGTGTTCAACAATACAGTGGTTATCTGGGATTGAGTCTACAGTCCCACACATCTCCTCATCGTGTTCAACAATACAGTGGTTATCTGGGATTGAGTCTACAGACCCACACATCTCCTCATCGTGTTCAACAATACAGTGGTTATCTGGGATTGAGTCTACAGTCCCACACATCTCCTCATCGTGTTCAACAATACAGTGGTTATCTGGGATTGAGTCTACAGACCCACACATCTCCTCATCGTGTTCAACAATACAGTGGTTATCTGGGATTGAGTCTACAGACCCACACATCTCCTCATCGTGTTCAACAACACAGTGGTTATCTGGGATTGAGTCTACAGACCCACACATCTCCTCATCGTGTTCAACAATACAGTGGTTATCTGGGATTGAGTCTACAGTCCCACACATCTCCTCATCGTGTTCAACAATACAGTGGTTATCTGGGATTGAGTCTACAGACCCACACATCTCCTCATCGTGTTCAACAATACAGTGGTTATCTGGGATTGAGTCTACAGACCCACACATCTCCTCATCGTGTTCAACAATACAGTGGTTATCTGGGATTGAGTCTACAGTCCCACACATCTCCTCATCGTGTTCAACAATACAGTGGTTATCTGGGATTGAGTCTACAGACCCACACATCTCCTCATCGTGTTCAACAATACAGTGGTTATCTGGGATTGAGTCTACAGACCCACACATCTCCTCATCGTGTTCAACAATACAGTGGTTATCTGGGATTGAGTCTACAGTCCCACACATCTCCTCATCGTGTTCAACAATACAGTGGTTATCTGGGATTGAGTCTACAGACCCACACATCTCCTCATCGTGTTCAACAATACAGGGGTTTTCTGGGATTGAGTCTACAGTCCCACACATCTCCTCATCGTGTTCAACAATACAGTGGTTATCTGGGATTGAGTCTACAGTCCCACACATCTCCTCATCATGTTCAACAATACAGTGTCATTTAATCCCGGTTCCTGGAAATATGAAGGAGAATTGTGAAGCTTTTTATTCCTATTCTCAAAGAACCAGAACCTCTCAACCTTACTAGCGAAGCAGCCGTCTCCATCGGCCGCCTCCATCGGCCGCCTCCATCGGCCGCCTCCATCGGCCGCCTCCATCGGCCGCCTCCATCGGCCGTCTCCATCGGCCGCCTCCATCGGCCGTCTCCATCGGCCGTCTCCATCAGCAGTCTCTAGAAGTGAACTCCGGAACTCTTAGGATGGCACCCTATTCTCTATAAAGTGAACTCTTTTTTTGATCAGACGCTAATACCAGTAGTGCACTATATAGGGAATAGGGTGCCATTTGGAATGCAGTCAAGAAGTCTAAATCTGCTCTCACTTGTTTCTCTTCAACAGTCCTCAGTTGAAAGATGTTAGCTAGCTTGATAGCCTCCCGGGGAAAGATTTGTTTGAGATGTGTTTTTTTTTTTTTTTGACTTAAGTCTTCCAAATGGATCTCTTGTCAACAATTAAACCTAAAGCTTGATTAACAAGAGCAATTAGTCAAAGGATCCTCTTTAAGGAGACTAAAGCTAAAGAAGGAGGTAATCTGCCTTCTTTTAATAAGGAGAATCGTTTTATTACAGGCTTGATTTGTTTTCTATTTTTACTTGTCTTATCTCCTGATTACTGCATTACTTCATTAGAAGCAGTTTTGTCAGCTTCTCACCGTTGAGCCGTTGAGAGGAGCAGATTGAGTGAAGATTGGACACTGAGATTACTGACTACTGTAGTGTGTGTAAACACCAGCCCTGAGAAGCACTCTGTTTTCATGTGTTGTCTCAAAACAGATTGGTTCATCACTTTGTCACTGTTTGTCTCAATCTCAAATAGGGCTGACCCCAATTAGTCGACTGGCCGATAGGCTTTCGGTCAACCAATTTTTGTGTGTGTTTTTTTTGTTGATTTTTGTCAGAGACAGTCCTAATCTCAAAACAGATTGGTTCAGCACTGTGCGCCTAATTCCCATGACGATGTAAACATTCAACCCTATTGGCTCTGTTGACGTCCATTGTGCTCGGTGCAGGTTTCATTAGTCGATTTTTTTTTAGTTTTTAACTTTTTCACATTTTAGCAGATGCTCTTATCCAGAGCAACTTAAAAAGTAGTGAGTCTTCATACATTTTTTTATTACTTGTCCGCCACGGGAATCGAACCCAGAACCATGGCGTTGCAAGCCCCCTGCTCTCCCAGCTGAGCCAAATGGGACTAGACACTAGTGCTAATAATTACAATTTCATTTCATCCCACCCCCCCCCCCCCCCCCCCCCAAAAAAAAAAATTCCCCCATTTTGTTATGGAGTAGTTTAAGTAGTAGAGACCGACTACAGCTCAGTATCACGTCCACACTCCATTCTCCCAGGGTGCAGCAGCAACCTTGTCCAGGAGCCGAGCCTGGTTGATAAACACATCAGGTGCTGCCAATTAGTGTAATGGTCAGTCATGTGACGTCCCAGCTGGTTGGTTTTGGTGACCATGAGGCTTTTCCTTTTTATATTTTAGCATTTTTATATTTGAGCATGCCTTTTTGGTATGTTTTACTTTTTTTGTACAAATTCATGTTTAGTCACCATCCTGAACAAATAATAACCGACCCAGAGGTCAAGACCGAGCGGGCACTGGACCAAGGTAAGGTTGCTGTCTCCCTGGGCGCATATGCTAATTTCTCTCATAAATGCACACATTCATTCAGGTTACAGACCATTTAACTAAGTCTAGGACCCCTAGACAAAGCGAGTCCGGTTACAGACCATGTAACTAAGTCTAGGACCCCTAGACAAAGCGAGCCCGGTTACAGACCATGTAACTAAGTCTGGGACCCCTAGACAAAGCGAGTCCGGTTACAGACCATGTAACTAAGTCTGGGACCCCTAGACAAAGCGAGTCCGGTTTCAGACCATGTAACTAAGTCTAGGACCCCTAGACAAAGCGAGTCCGGTTACAGACCATGTAACTAAGTCTAGGACCCCTAGACAAAGCGAGTCCGGTTACAGACCATGTAACTAAGTCTAGGACCCCTAGACAAAGCGAGTCCGGTTACAGACCATGTAACTAAGTCTAGGACCCCTAGACAAAGCGAGTCCGGTTACAGACCATGTAACTAAGTCTAGGACCCCTAGACAAAGCGAGTCCGGTTACAGACCATGTAACTAAGTCTAGGACCCCTAGACAAAGCGAGTCCGGCATCAGACCATGTAACTAAGTCTTGGACCCCTAGACAAAGCGAGTCCGGTTACAGACCATGTAACTAAGTCTAGGACCCCTAGACAAAGCGAGTGCAACAATGTCCGTAGGCTAGTTTATTTGTTTCCTAACAGTATCATTGTATCCTCTGAAAAGACGGTGTCGTGCCAGGAAGTAGCATTAACCCCTGACCTCTTAATGCTGCTGGATCAGAGTTCACTCACTATCTGATTTAATCTAGGATTAAGGAGACGCTACTAGTTCCATGCTGATGGAACTGCAGCTTCATCCCCAAATGGATCTCTATTTCCATTTTTCTAGTGCACTACATTTGAGTCTTGTTGAGTGACCCTATTGGCCTCTGGTCAAAAGTAGCACACTAGATAGGGAATAGGGTGCCATTTGGGAGACTCGGATAGGAAGAAATTGTAGTGAATGGTGCAGAGAGTAGCACATGCCCCCCCCCCCCCCCCCCCGGTCCATGCCCTGGCCTGACACAATGACTGATGTCGGGTTAGCCCCATGCATGTCGGGTTTATAGAGATGTGAATTATTGGCAAAACACATGATGATAGCCGTAGCTAACAACACAGTCTACAGGAATCAGAGGGGAAAGCCCTATAGCTAACAACACAGTCTACAGGGATCAGAGGGGAAAGCCCTACAGCTAACAACACAGTCTACAGGGATCAGAGGGGAAAGCCCTACAGCTAACAACACAGTCTACAGGGATCAGAGGGGAAAGCCCTACAGCTAACAACACAGTCTACAGGGATCAGAGGGGAAAGCCCTACAGCTAACAACACAGTTTACAGGGATCAGAGGGGAAAGCCCTACAGCTAACAACACAGTCTACAGGGATCAGAGGGGAAAGCCCTACAGCTAACAACACAGTCTACAGGGATCAGAGGGGAAAGCCCTACTGCTAACAACACAGTCTACAGGAATCAGAGGGGAAAGCCCTACAGCTAACAACACAGTCTCAGGGATCAGAGGGGAAAGCCCTACAGCTAACAACACAGTCTACAGGGATCAGAGGGGAAAGCCCTACAGCTAACAACACAGTTTACAGGGATCAGAGGGGAAAGCCCTACAGCTAACAACACAGTCTACAGGGATCAGAGGGGAAAGCCCTACAGCTAACAACACAGTCTACAGGGATCAGAGGGGAAAGCCCTACTGCTAACAACACAGTCTACAGGAATCAGAGGGGAAAGCCCTACAGCTAACAACACAGTCTCAGGGATCAGAGGGGAAAGCCCTACAGCTAACAACACAGTCTACAGGGATCAGAGGGGAAAGCCCTACAGCTAACACAGTCTACAGGAATCAGAGGGGAAAGCCCTACATTTTTTAAAAACAAATGTAATCGTAGAAATACAGAAATCTTTCGAATGATTTCCACCTTGGCTGGATATCAAAACTTTTTTAAATACATTTTTTATCAGATCCCTACTTTTAAAATACAAAGAAAGGGTTGGACTGAAAAAACAGTTTGAGTGAGAACAGTTTGAGTGTGAGAACAGTTTGAGTGTGAGAACAGTTTGAGTGTGAGAACAGTTTGAGTGTGAGAACAGTTTGAGTGTGAGAACAGTTTGAGTGTGAGAACAGTTTGAGTGTGAGAACAGTTTGAGTGTGAGAACAGTTTGAGTGTGAGAACAGTTTGAGTGTGAGAACAGTTTGAGTGAGAGATCAGTTTGAGTGAGAGCTCAGTTGTTTTTCACTGTTATTTTAAAAAGAGTATTAAAAATGTAGAGGAAGTTTTTAAAAGTTTTTTTTCTCCTAAAAATCTGTTATATAAGGAATTGATTTAAAAAGCGTATTTTTATAGTGTGGTTGGTAATAGGAAGTGTTAGTGCTATTACATTGTACAATGGAGGAGGAACGTGGGCTGGTGAAGCCTGTGGAGAATCATCACAGGGTATTAACTACAGGAGCAAAGTGTTATGGGTTGAAAAGGGAATGTGAATGACCATTTTATAGCAGAGTATTATTGTCATTCAGAAGTAATTCTACATCCATTGTTAACTTAGCCGGGATTTTGGCTCCCAAACTTAATGAGGAAGAGGTTGAAATAGGTAGAACAGTAAAAAAAAAAAAAAAAAAAAAATACATTTAACATACGGAGAGGTTCGTTTTGATATTAAGTCATTTTTTAGTATTATTGAACAAATGACTGGTTTGATATTGCAGAAGGTTATAGTTCACAGCTCAAGGTTATCCGTTCATTTAAGGGAAGTTTGATAAAGTCATAGGTCTTTTTTATTAGTCTTTATTTTGTTTTTGGATCCATTTAAAGGGAATGTTGATTAAATAAAAATCATTTTGTTGAGTTGTATAGTAATTGCTGTGCTGAAAATCAAGTGTCGGATGTTATTTGTATCGTCCCGGAGTCTTTTGCAGCTTTTCATCCTAAACAATAGTTAGTCTTGCGTCCGTCATGTTTTTTTTAAAACTTTTTTTTCCCACATTTTCTTTTTTACTAACTTGAAATTATGTTGCTTCTACATTCATCTGATTGTGGGATTGCTGTACTGTCACGCCCTGACCTTAGAGAGCCTTTTTTATTCTCTATTTGGTCAGGGTGTGACTTGGGTGGGCAAATCTATGTTTCTATTTCTTTGTTGGCCTAGTATGGTTCCCAATCAGAGCCAGCTGTTTCTCGTTGTCTCTGATTGGGGATCATACTTAGGCAGCCCTTTTTCCCAGCTTAGTTTGTGGGATCTTGTTTGTGTTGCTTTCTGCACTGCATGTAGCTTTACGTTCGTTTTTGTATTTTGTTGTTTTTCGGTGTCATTTAAATAAAATAAAAATGTACGCCTACCACGCTGCACCTTGGTCTAATCCATCTTTCAACGAGTGTGACAAGTACACTCTAAAAAGTATTTTGCTGCTTTTTGGCGAACTCCAAGCGGGCTGTCCTTTTACTGAGGAGTGGCTTCTGTCTGGCCTCTCTTCCATAAAGGCCTGATTGGTGGAGTGCTGCAGAGATGGTTGTCCTTCTGGAAGGTTCTCCCATCTCCAC
Organism: Salvelinus fontinalis; assembly: GCF_029448725.1. NCBI lineage: Eukaryota > Metazoa > Chordata > Actinopteri > Salmoniformes > Salmonidae > Salvelinus > Salvelinus fontinalis. The sequence goes on from NC_074676.1 coordinate 56,450,535, forward strand.
AGAGGAACTCTGGAGCTCTGTCAGAGTGACCATCGGGTTCTTGGTCACCTCCCAGACCAAGTCCCTTTTACCCCGGTTGCTCTGCTTGGCCGGGCTGCCGGCTCTAGGAAGAATCTTGGTAGTTCCAAATGTCTTCCATTTAAGAATGATGGAGGCCACTGTGTTCTTGGGGACCTTCAACACTGCAGAAATGTTTTAGTACCCTTCCCCAGATCTGTGCCTCGACACAATCCTGTCTCGGAGCTCTACAGACAATTCCTTCGACCTCATGGCTTGGTTTTTGCTCTGACATGCACTATCAACTGTGGGACCTTATATAGACAGGTGTGTGCCTTTTCCAAATCATGTCCAATCAATTGAATTTACCACAGGTGGACTCCAATCAACTTGTAGAAATATCTCGAGGATGACCAATGGAAACAGGATGCACCTGAGCTCAATTTCGAGTCTCATAACGAAGGGTCTGAATACTTATTTAGAAGTAAAAAATAAATAAAATAATATATATATATATACATTTGAAAAAATGTCAACTTGTTTTCGCTTTCTCATTATGGTTTACTGTGTGTAGATTACAACAAATGTATATATTGAATCCATTTTAGAATAAGGCTGTAACGTAACAAAATGTGGAAAAAGTAAAGGGGTCTGAATAATTTCTGAAAGCAGTGTACATTTTTACCATGTTATTGAGCTCATTTCTGAAGGTGGAAATGATATTTTTAGACGTGGTCAGCATCATTTTATTTTAATTTGTTTTGGAGTAGAATGTCCCTTTTTAAAAAGTCACCTAAAAGGATCTTCTAAGTGCTTCTACATAAACAAAAAATTCCCAGGGAGGACCCCTGTTTGATGCTGGAAAGACCTGATACACGCTGGTGATTGATGCTGGAAAGTGTTTTACTTCATTACATTGCGGAGACGTTGAAAACAAGATTAGTTAGAATCCAATTAATGACACACAGAATAACTATCACTACGGATAAATCCTAAACGGCATATGTTGCAATTTGGGATGAAGCCGTAACCCGACTAATCTAGCCTATCTGTTTTTAATGTGTATGTCCTGTTTATTACCTAGTACAGCCCTTAAATAATAAAATAATTAGGAATGCACGATATATAGGTGAACATATTGGAATCGGCCGATGTTCAGTTTAACGCCCCGATGTGTAAAACCGATGTCAAAGCTGACGTGCATACCTACAGTTGAAGTCGGAAGTTTACATACACCTTAGCCAAATACAATTAAACTCAGTTTTTCACAATTCCTGACATTTAATCCTAGTAAACATTCCCTGTCTTAGGTCAGTTAGGATCACCACTTTACTTTAAGAATGTGAAATGTCAAAATAATAGTAGAGAGAATTATTTCTTTCAGCTTTTATTTATTTCATCACGTTCCCAGTGGGTCAGAAGTTTACATACACTCAATTAGTATTTGGTAACATTTCCTTTAAATTGTTTAACTTGGGTCAAACGTTTCGAGTAGCCTTCTACAAGCTTCCCACAATAAGTTGGGTGAATGTTGGCCCATTCCTCCTGACAGAGCTGGTGTAACTGAGTCAGGTTTGTAGGCCTCCTTGCTCGCACACGTTTTTTCAGTTCTGCCCACACATTTTCTATGGGATTGAGGTCAGGGCTTTCTGATGGCCACTCCAATACCTTGACTTTGTTGTCCTTAAGCCATTTTCCCACAACTTTTAAAATATGCTTGGGGTCATTATCCATTGGCTTCTTGAGCAGTGGCTTCTTCCTTGCTGAGCGGCCTTTCAGGTTATGTCGATATAGGACTATTTTTACTGTGGATATAGATACTTTTGTACCTGTTTCCTCCAGCATCTTCACAAGGTCCTTTGCTGCTGTTCTGTGATTGATTTGCACTTTTCGCACCAAAGTACGTTCATCTCTAGGAGACAGAACGCGTCTCCTTCCTGAGCGGTATGGCGACTTCATGGTCCCATGGTGTTTATACTTGCGTACTATTGTTTGTACAGATGAACGTCGTACCTTCATACATTTGGAAATTGCTCCCAAGGATGAACCAGACTTGTGGAGGTCTTGGCTGATTTATTTTGATTTTCCCATGATGTCAAGCAAAGAGGCACTGAGTTTGAAGGTAGGCCTTGAAATACATCCACAGGTACACCTCCAATTGACTGAAATTATGTCCAATTAACTGAAATTATGTTTAGCCTATCAGAAGCTTCTAAAACCATGACAATTTTCTGGAATTTTCCAAGCTGTTTAAAGGCACAGTCAACTTAGTGTATGTAAACTTCGGAACCACTGGAATTGTGATACAGTGAATTATAAGTGAAATAATCTGTCTGTAAACAATTGTTGGAAAAATGACTTGTGTCATGCACAAAGTAGATGTCCTAACCGACTTACCAAAACTATAGTTTGTTAACAAGAAAATTTGGTTGAAAGGCGAGTTTTAATAACTCCAAACTAAGTGTATGTAAACTTCCGACTTCAACACTTAGGTTGGAGTCATTAAAACTCGTTTTAATCTGAACCTTCCCCGAGCGAAATGCTGTGAATTTACCAACTGACAATCTGACAACACTCTGAATTTACCAATGGACAATCTGACAAAGCTCTGAATTTACCAACGCCCAGAGCGCAGTCTGGCACTCCAGATTTGAATTTAAGAACACACCTGAAGTCGTAAAATGTCTAACTAGTAATTTGTTATGCTAACAAGCTAGCAAGGCTTTGCATAGCAGCAGCATCAACTTCTGGTAGATGGGGTAAAGCGCTAGTACGCTCAACTGAAAGGATACCGTTTGTTTACAGTATACTAAAATTAACTAATAGTATATACTCATTAAGTATGTATACTGTATGTTAGTACGTGTATTCGAACACAGCAACAGTTTATAGTAGCAGTCAATCAGACTACAATCAGACTGTTTTGGATTCAAGTAGCCACCCTTTATGCAACGCTGTCATCAAGGCAAAGGTTGACTACTTTGAAGAATCTCAAATATAAAAAATGTTTTGATTTGTTTAACACATTTTTGGTTACTAGATTATTCCATATGTGTTATTTCATAGTTTTGACGTCTTCACTATTAGTAAAATAGTAAAAAAATAAAGAAAAACCCTTGAATGAGAAGGTGTGTCCAAACTTCTGACTGGTACTGTATATTGTGTTGGTTCTACCATTATTTAGAGGAAATGGGAGGGAGGGAAGGATGGAGGGATGGAGGGAGGGAGGGAGGGAGGAAGGAAGGAAGGAAGGAAGGAAGGGTTGGAAGGAGGGCGGGAGGGAGGGTTGGAAGGAGGGCGGGAGGGAGGGTTGGAAGGAGGGCGGGAGGGAGGGTTGGAAGGAGGGAGGGAGGGAGGGTTGGAAGGAGGGAGGGAGGGAGGGTTGGAAGGAGGGAGGGAGGGAGGGTTGGAAGGATGGAGGGAGGGTTGGATGGAAGGAGGGAGGGAGGGAGGGTTGGAGGGATGGATGGATGGAGGGAGGGAGGGTTGGATGGAGGGAGGGTTGGATGGATGGAGGGAGGGTTGGATGGATGGATGGAGGGAGGGTTGGATGGATGGAAGGAGGGAGGGAGGGAGGGTTGGATGGATGGAAGGAGGGAGGGAGGGAGGGATGGATGGAGGGAGGTTGGATGGAGGGAGGTTGGATGGAGGGAGGTTGGATGGAAGGATGGATGGATGGAGGGAGGGAGGGAGGGTTGGATGGATGGAAGGAGGGAGGGTTGGATGGATGGAAGGAGGGAGGGAGGGAGGGAGGGAGGGTTGGATGGATGGAGGGAGGTTGGATGGAAGGATGGATGGATGGAGGGAGGGAGGGATGGATGGATGCAGGGAGGGATGGATGGAGGTCACACAAGGGGGCTCCAAAAACATAAAATCCCATCTATTGCCAGAATGCTAACACAATTAGCACAAGTAAGATCGAATTTCCATGGAAGCTGCTAGCTAAATGCTAACGAGCGCAAAAAAAAAGATATTTGCAATGACAGGAAGTCCAGCTCATAAAGTTATACATATTTAAGAGCAACCGAATGTCATTTTTGGTGAGTTTAAACATTTACAAGCGAATTGGGACGAGAGACCTTGTGCAAATGAACAATACTGTATCTGGAACAGCAGGTGTACAAGCTGTGTCTGTGTGGAGTCTGGAGTTGCTAAGGCAACTGGCTTGCTTGCTCTGCTCGGAGAAGATGGGGGAGGAGCAGACAGGCCGAGAACGAAGAGAAGAAAAAACTCAAGGAAATCGAAAGATAGCAGTGGCAGCTGTACAGATTACTCATCCAAACAATGTGATGCATCGTCACCTTATTCACCTCTCTGGGATATTCGGGACGCTAGACGAAAGCACACCAAACGATTATGTTAGGTCAGCACCTAGTCACAGAAAAACACAGCCATTTTTCCAGCCAAAGAGAGGAGTCACAAAAAGCAGAAATGGAGATAAAATTAATCACTAACCTTTAATGATCTTCATCAGATGACACTCATAGGACTTTATTGTACACAATACATGTATGTTTTGTTCGATAAAGTTCATATTTATATCCAAAAATCTTAGTTTACATTGGCGCGTTATGTTCAGTAATGTTTTGCCTCCAAAATATCCGGTGATTTTGCAGAGAGCCACATCAATTTACAGAAATACTCATCATAAACATTGCTAAAAGATACAATTGTTATGCATGGTATTATAGATCAACTTCTCCTTAATGCAACCGCTGTCTCAGATTTAAAAAAAACTTTTCGGAAAAAGCACACCATGCAATAATCTAAGGACGGCACTCAGACACATAAACAAGCCATACAGATACCCGCCTTGTTGTGGAGTCAACAGAAGTCAGAAATAGCATTATAAATATTCACTTACCTTTGATGATCTTCATCAGAATGCACTCCCAGGATTCCCAGTTCCACAGTAAATGTTTGTTTTGTTCGATAATGTCCATCATTTATGTCCAAATACCTCCTTTTTGTTCGCGCGTTTACTACACAAATCCAAATTCAGGAGGCGCGGGCAAGTCCAGGCGAAAGTTCAGACGAAACGTCATATTACAGTTCGTAGAAACATGTCAAACGAAGTATAGAATCAATCTTTCGGATGTTTTTATCATAAATCTTCAATAATGTTTCAACCGGAGAATTCCTTTGTCTGTAGAAATGCAATGGAACGCAGCTAACTCTCATGGGAGCGCACGAGACTGAGCTCGTGGCACTCTGCCAGACCCCTGACTCAATCAGCTCTCAATCCCCCCTCCTTCCCAGTAGAGGCATCAAACAAGGTTCTAAAGACTGTTGACATCTAGTGGAAGCCTTAGGAAGTGCAATATGACCCCATAGACACTGTATATTCGATAGGCAATGACTTGAAAAACTACAAACCTCAGATTTCCCACTTCCTGGTTGGATTTTTACTCAGGTTTTTGCCTGCCATACGAGTTTTGTTATACTCACAGACATCATTTAAACAGTTTTAGAAACGTCAGTGTTTTCTATCCAAATCTACTAATTATATGCATATTCTATCTTTTAGAACTGAGTAGCAGGCAGTTTCCTCTGGGCACCTTTTTATCCAAGCTACTCAATACTGCCACCCTGTCCCAAAGAAGTTAATTCAGCCACTTAGATAACTAGCTAGTTACTTAGGGGTCGTTTTAAAGCAGAATTTAAAAAAAAATTCACGCAGGAAATAAAGATAAAAAGCGAAAGAAATATCTTGCTTCGTTTTGTAAACAAAGATCTAAATAGCTTCTTATTGTAGTTTCTGCTCGGCAACAGACGCATGTTGTGCTTCCGTAGTTGAATGTAATGACTGTGATATGTGGTTGTCTATCCTACCGTAATGACTGTGATATGTGGTTGTCTATCCTACCGTAATGACTGTGATATGTGGTTGTCTATCCTACCGTAATGACTGTGATATGTGGTTGTCTATCCTACCGTAATGACTGTGATATGTGGTTGTCTATCCTACCGTAATGACTGTGATATGTGGTTGTCTATCCTACCGTAATGACTGTGATATGTGGTTGTCTATCCTACCGTAATGACTGTGATATGTGGTTGTCTATCCTACCGTAATGACTGTGATATGTGGTTGTCTATCCTACCGTAATGACTGTGATATGTGGTTGTCTATCCTATCGTAATGACTGTGATATGTGGTTGTCTATCCTACCGTAATGACTGTGATATGTGGTTGTCTATCCTACCGTAATGACTGTGATATGTGGTTGTCTATCCTACCGTAATGACTGTGATATGTGGTTGTCTATCCTACCGTAATGACTGTGATATGTGGTTGTCTATCCTACCGTAATGACTGTGATATGTGGTTGTCTATCCTACCGTAATGACTGTGATATGTGGTTGTCTATCCTACCGTAGTTGAATGTTATGACTGTGATATGTGGTTGTCTATCCTACCGTAGTTGAATGTAATGACTGTGATATGTGGTTGTCTATCCTACCGTAATGACTGATATGTGGTTGTCTATCCTACCGTAGTTGACTGTAATGACTGTGATATGTGGTTGTCTATCCTACCGTAATGACTGTGATATGTGGTTGTCTATCCTACCGTAATGACTGTGATATGTGGTTGTCTATCCTACCGTAATGACTGTGATATGTGGTTGTCTATCCTACCGTAATGACTGTGATATGTGGTTGTCTATCCTACCGTAATGACTGTGATATGTGGTTGTCTATCCTACCGTAATGACTGTGCTATGTGGTTGTCTATCCTACCGTAATGACTGTGATATGTGGTTGTCTATCCTACCGTAATGACTGTGATATGTGGTTGTCTATCCTACCGTAATGACTGTGATATGTGGTTGTCTATCCTACCGTAGTTGAATGTTATGACTGTGATATGTGGTTGTCTATCCTACCGTAGTTGAATGTTATGACTGTGATATGTGGTTGTCTATCCTACCGTAGTTGAATGTTATGACTGTGATATGTGGTTGTCTATCCTACCGTAGTTGAATGTAATGACTGTGATATGTGGTTGTCTATCCTACCGTAGTTGAATGTAATGACTGTGATATGTGGTTGTCTATCCTACCGTAGTTGAATGTAATGACTGTGATATGTGGTTGTCTATCCTACCGTAATGACTGTGATATGTGGTTGTCTATCCTACCGTACTGACTGTGATATGTGGTTGTCTATCCTACCGTAATGACTGTGATATGTGGTTGTCTATCCTACCGTAATGACTGATATGTGGTTGTCTATCCTACCGTAATGACTGATATGTGGTTGTCTATCCTACCGTAGTTGAATGTAATGACTGTGATATGTGGTTGTCTATCCTACTGTAGTTGAATTTAATGACTGTGATATGTGGTTGTCGATCCTACCGTAATGACTGTGATATGTGGTTGTCTATCCTACCGTAGTTGAATTTAATGACTGTGATATGTGGTTGTCTATCCTACCGTAATGACTGTGATATGTGGTTGTCTATCCTACCGTAGTTGAATGTAATGACTGTGCTATGTGGTTGTCTATCCTACCGTAATGACTGTGATATGTGGTTGTCTATCCTACCGTAATGACTGTGATATGTGGTTGTCTATCCTACCGTAATGACTGTGATATGTGGTTGTCTATCCTACCGTAATGACTGTGATATGTGGTTGTCTATCCTACCGTAATGACTGTGATATGTGGTTGTCTATCCTACCGTAATGACTGTGATATGTGGTTGTCTATCCTACCGTAATGACTGTGATATGTGGTTGTCTATCCTACCGTAGTTGAATGTAATGACTGTGATATGTGGTTGTCTATCCTACTGTAGTTGAATTTAATGACTGTGATATGTGGTTGTCGATCCTACCGTAATGACTGTGATATGTGGTTGTCTATCCTACCGTAGTTGAATTTAATGACTGTGATATGTGGTTGTCTATCCTACCGTAATGACTGTGATATGTGGTTGTCTATCCTACCGTAGTTGAATATAATGACTGTGATATGTGGTTGTCTATCCTACTGTAGTTGAATTTAATGACTGTGATATGTGGTTGTCGATCCTACCGTAGTTGAATTTAATGACTGTAAAATGTAAAGAAAAAGTAAAACCCATCACCTGAATGACCTTTCACCTTGACATGACCTTGACAAGGTCAATGCTGTATGACTTTAGTACAGAGAGTTCAAACCACGGAGATCACCTCAGTCCGACCCTATAAGTGGCCTGGAGGTCATTACTGTTGACATCAAAGAGATCCACTCCACATAAAATGCTCAAATTCATGAGAGCCGCGATCTACCCTCCCCGATCGCTCAGCTGAGCTGTACTCCATCTGTCTGTCCTTTACAGGACCCAGCCTCCTCGGGATAGTAAACGCTTTTAGGGACACATTGTTGAAGCATTTCAAAGCATTTTACACTAGTCAGTGCAAGTGTTACTGCTGTTATTTTCTTAAAGGAAATGTGTGTATTATGTCACAGTGAAATACACAGCTAAAACCTTTACATGTAACTGTGTGTATGTCACAGTGAAATACACAGCTAAACCTTTACATGTAACTGTGTGTATTATGTCACAGTGAAATACACAGCTAAACCTTTACATGTAACTGTGTGTATTATGTCACAGTGAAATACACAGCTAAAACCTTTACATTTAACTGTGTGTATTATGTCACAGTGAAATACACAGCTAAACCTTTACATGTAACTGTGTGTATTATGTCACAATGAAATACACAGCTAAACCTTTACATGTAACTGTGTGTATTATGTCACAATGAAATACACAGCTAAACCTTTACATGTAACTGTGTGTATTATGTCACAGTGAAATACACAGCTAAAACCTTTACATGTAACTGTGTGTATTATGTCACAGTGAAATACACAGCTAAAACCTTTACATGTAACTGTGTGTATTATGTCACAATGAAATACACAGCTAAACCTTTACATGTAACTGTGTGTATTATGTCACAATGAAATACACAGCTAAACCTTTACATGTAACTGTGTGTATTATGTCACAATGAAATACACAGCTAAACCTTTACATGTAACTGTGTGTATTATGTCACAATGAAATACACAGCTAAACCTTTACATGTAACTGTGTGTATTATGTCACAGTGAAATACACAGCTAAACCTTTACATGTAACTGTGTGTATTATGTCACAATGAAATATATACTAATGACATCTAGATACTACATGCTGCTCTGAGGTATTGATGGTATTGATGTTCTGATGGTATTGATGGTATTGATGTTCTGTATCCAAAATGGCACCCTGTTGCCTATTGTATTCCTATGGTCCCCGGTCAAAAGTAGTGCACTATACAGGGAATAAGGTACCATTTTTGGAATACCGTTTCAGCAAGATTGTCCTTTTTATTAAGTTTATTTGTCTATCAAATGTTTCGTCGGTAGTCTCCAGTTGAAGAATACTTTATTAGTTTTTAATAATGCTTGGTATTACCATACACAGTACATGTTGGTCCTAAGTTAATTAATAGGTTGCAGGTAAAGAATGCTCCTGACATAGTTAACAGAGACGTAGCTGTACATATTTGCATTTATTTTGAAAACAACAAACTATTTACAGTCGCGTTCACTATTTTGGGACCCTTGATTAAAATATGAGAGAACTGCATAAAATAAATAATTCAAATATTGTGACTATATTAATACTATATTAATACTATATTACTACTATATTAATACTATATGATTATATTGACTATTATTATGACTATTTTTGACTTACTATTTTTACTATTTTGTTACTATAGTATGACTATATTCGGACAATGACTATATTAGTACTATATTATGGCTGTTAGTACTATATGACTGACTATATTGTTACTATAGTATAACTATATTATGACTATATTGTTACTATAGTATAACTATATTATGACTATATTGTTACTATAGTATAACTATATTATGACTGACTATATTGTTACTATAGTATAACTATATTATGACTATATTGTTACTATAGTATAACTATATTATGACTATATTGTTACTATAGTATAACTATATTATGACTATATTGTTACCATAGTATAACTATATTATAACTATATTGTTACTATAGTATAACTATATTATGACTATATTGTTACCATAGTATAACTATATTATGACTATTGTTACTATAGTATAACTATATTATGACTGACTATATTGTTACTATAGTATAACTATATTATGACTATATTGTTACCATAGTATAACTATATTATGACTATATTGTTACTATAGTATAACTATATTATGACTGACTATATTGTTACCATAGTATAACTATATTATGACTATATTGTTACTATAGTATAACTATATTATGACTATATTGTTACTATAGTATAACTATATTAAAGACTATATTGTTACTATAGTATAACTATATTATGACTTTATTGTTACCATAGTATAACTCTATTATGACTATATTGTTACTATAGTATAACTATATTATGACTGACTATATTGTTACTATAGTATAACTATATTATGACTATATTGTTACTATAGTATAACTATATTATGACTATATTGTTACTATAGTATAACTATATTAAAGACTATATTGTTACTATAGTATAACTATATTATGACTATATTGTTACCATAGTATAACTATATTATGACTATATTGTTACTATAGTATAACTATATTATGACTGACTATATTGTTACCATAGTATAACTATATTATGACTATATTGTTACTATAGTATAACTATATTATGACTATATTGTTACCATAGTATAACTATATTATGACTGACTATATTGTTACCATAGTATAACTATATTATGACTATATTGTTACCATAGTATAACTATATTATGACTATATTGTTACTATAGTATAACTATATTATGACTATTGTTACCATAGTATAACTATATTATGAATATATTAGTACTATATTATGGCTGTTAGTACTATATTATGACTGACTATATTGTTACTATGGTATAACTATATTATGACTATATTGTTACTATAGTATAACTATATTAAAGACTATATTGTTACTATAGTATAACTATATTATGACTATATTGTTACCATAGTATAACTATATTATGACTATATTGTTACTATAGTATAACTATATTATGACTGACTATATTGTTACCATAGTATAACTATATTATGACTATATTGTTACTATAGTATAACTATATTATGACTATATTGTTACTATAGTATAACTATATTAAAGACTATATTGTTACTATAGTATAACTATATTATGACTTTATTGTTACCATAGTATAACTCTATTATGACTATATTGTTACTATAGTATAACTATATTATGACTGACTATATTGTTACTATAGTATAACTATATTATGACTATATTGTTACTATAGTATAACTATATTATGACTATATTGTTACTATAGTATAACTATATTAAAGACTATATTGTTACTATAGTATAACTATATTATGACTATATTGTTACCATAGTATAACTATATTATGACTATATTGTTACTATAGTATAACTATATTATGACTGACTATATTGTTACCATAGTATAACTATATTATGACTATATTGTTACTATAGTATAACTATATTATGACTATATTGTTACCATAGTATAACTATATTATGACTGACTATATTGTTACCATAGTATAACTATATTATGACTATATTGTTACCATAGTATAACTATATTATGACTATATTGTTACTATAGTATAACTATATTATGACTATTGTTACCATAGTATAACTATATTATGAATATATTAGTACTATATTATGGCTGTTAGTACTATATTATGACTGACTATATTGTTACTATGGTATAACTATATTATGACTATATTGTTACTATAGTATAACTATATTATGACTATATTGTTACTATAGTATAACTATATTATGACTATATTGTTACTATAGTATAACTATATTATGACTATATTGTTACTATAGTATAACTATATTATGACTATATTGTTACTATAGTATAACTATATTATGAATATTACTATATTGTTACTATAGTATAACTATATTATGACTGACTATATTGTTACTATAGTATAACTATATTATGACTATATTGTTACTATAGTATAACTATATTATGACTATATTGTTACTATAGTATAACTATATTATGACTATATTGTTACCATAGTATAACTATATTATGACTGACTATATTGTTACCATAGTATAACTATATTATGACTATATTGTTACCATAGTATAACTATATTATGACTATATTGTTACTATAGTATAACTATATTATGACTATATTGTTACCATAGTATAACTATATTATGAATATATTAGTACTATATTATGGCTGTTAGTACTATATTATGACTGACTATATTGTTACTATGGTATAACTATATTATGACTATATTGTTACTATAGTATAACTATATTAAAGACTATATTGTTACTATAGTATAACTATATTATGACTATTGTTACTATAGTATAACTATATTATGACTATATTGTTACTATAGTATAACTATATTATGACTATATTGTTACTATAGTATAACTATATTATGACTATATTGTTACTATAGTATAACTATATTATGAATATTACTATATTGTTACTATAGTATAACTATATTATGACTGACTATATTGTTACTATAGTATAACTATATTATGACTATATTGTTACTATAGTATAACTATATTATGACTATATTGTTACTATAGTATAACTATATTATGACTATTACTATATTGTTACTATATTATGAATATTAATACTATAATATTACTATAACACTACTATAGTATGACTATTATGACTTACTTGTATATTGTTACTATATTAAGACTATATTATGACTGTATTTTGAATATTAGTACTATATTATGACTATTATGACTTAGTACTATATTGTGACTATTAATTCTATATTAGTACTATATTGTGACTATATTAGTACTATTAGTACTATATTGTGACTATTAATTCTATATTAGTACTATATTGTGACTGTTTATGACTGTATTATGACTGTTTATGACTATATTAGTACTATTTTATGACTATTAGTACTATTTTATGACTATATTAGTACTATTTTATGACTATATTAGTACTATTTTATGACTATATTAGTACTATATTAGTACTATATTATAACTATATTATGACTATATTAGTACTATATTATGACTATATTATGACTATTAGTACTATATTATGACTATATTAATACGACATTAGTACTATATGACTATATTAGTACTATTTTATGACTATTATGCCTATATTAGTACAATATTATTACTAGAATAATACTATGTTATGACTATTATGACTATTAATGCTCTATTATGACTGTATTAATACTATAATAGTACTATCGTATGACTGTATTAATACTATAATAGTACTATCTTATGACTGTATTAATACTGTATTATGACTTTATTAATACTGAATTATGACTATTAGTACTATATTATGACTATATTAGTACTATGATATGACTGTTACGCCTGTTATGACTGTATTGTTACTATATTGTGACTGTATTAGGACCATATTAATACGATATTAGTACTATATTATGACAATATTAGTACTATGATGAATATAGTATGACTATTGTTACTATATTAATGCTATATTATGATTGTTATGACTATTTTAGTACTATATTATGACTATATAATAACTAATGCTATGTTAGTACCATACTATGACTATTGCTACTATATTAATAGTATATTATGACCATATAATGGCTATATTAATTATATATTAGTACTATATTATGACTATTATTATGACTATACTAATACTATATTAGTACTATATTATGACTATGTTAGTACTATATTATGACTATATTAGTACTATATTATGACTATATTAGTACTATATTATGACTATGTTAGTACTACATTATGACTATATTAGTACTATATTGTGACTGTATTATGACTATACTACTACTATGCTAGTACTATATTATGACTATATTATGACTATATTAGTACTATATTATGACTATATTAGTACTATATTAGTACTATATTAGTACTATATTAGTACTATATTATGACTATATTAGTACTATATTATGACTATGTTAGTACTACATTATGACTATATTAGTACTATATTGTGACTGTATTATGACTATACTACTACTATGCTAGTACTATATCAAGACTATATTAATACTATATTGTGCCTGTATTATGCCTATATTAGTACTATATTATGCCTTTATTATGACTATATTCATACTATATTGCGCCTATATTATTACGATATTATGACTGTAGTATGACTATATTGGTACCATTGTACGACTATATTGTTAATACTGTACGGTTACTATATTAATACTATATTAGTACTATATTATGACTGTCTTATAACTATATTATGAATATATTAGTACTATGTTTTTAATATATTATGACTATTGTTACTATATTAATACTATATTATGCCTATATTACGACTATATTATATGCTCAAACAAACGGGGAAATATTTAAAAAAAAATATACTAATAAAATTTCTCAGAAAGATGTTTTTTTTAAAGTAGATCTGTGTGATAGAGAGTGAACAGAGGAGATAGATCTGTGTGATAGATCTGTGTGATAGAGAGAGAACAGAGGAGAGGAGATAGATCTGTGTGATATAGAGAGTGAACAGAGGCGAGGAGATAGATCTATGCGATATAGAGAGTGAACAGAACATAGATAGATCTGTGTGATAGAGAGTGAACAGAGGAGATAGATCTGTGTGATAGAGAGAGAGAACAGAGGAGATAGATCTGTGTGATAGAGAGAGAGAACAGAGGAGATAGATCTGTGTGATAGAGAGAGAGAACAGAGGAGATAGATCTGTGTGATAGAGTGAACAGAGGAGATAGATCTGTGTGATATAGAGAGTGAACAGAACATAGATAGATAGATAGATAGATAGATGAATAAACAGAAAAGGGTTTGTCTAAGCCCTCGGAGAGGAGAGGAGAGGGGGGTGGTGGGGGAGAGGACAGGAGAGGAGAGGAGGGCGGGGGGGGGGGGGGGGGGAAAGGAGACAGCCATCTCTGCTTAGATTCCCTACATAGTGAGCATTCCTAAAACAGGGAGGGATTAATCGCCTGGGGCTGAAAAACGATTCACCCAAACAGTTTGAGAGTGAAGTGCCCTGCGTTGCTCCTTGCGTGGAGAAAACATACAGTAGCTCACAATAACGTGATTCCCCCGATCTCACTTCACTTGGAAGCCACTCTGTCATGTTGATAAGACCAAGGAGCTGATCGTGGACGACAGGAGAAGGAGGGGAGATATCAGCTGGGTTGTAGTCGAGAGCTTTCAGTTCCTTGGTGTCCACGTCACTAAGGACTAAACATGGTCCACACACACACCCACACACACAGACGTGAACATGCGCGCGCACGCACGCACACACACACACACACACACACACACACACACACACACACACACACACACACACACACACACACACACACACACACACACACACACACACCCACACACACAGACGTGAACATTCACACACACACACACACACACACACACACACACACACATAGGGCACGATAGCGCTCCCCTCAGGAGGCTGAAGAGATTTAGCATGGGCCCTCGGATCCCTCAAAAAAGTTCTACAGCTGCACCATCAAGAGCATCTTGACTGGCTGCATCACCGCCTGGTATGGTAACAGCACCGCCCTCAATCGCATGGTGCTACAGAGGGTGACGAAGACAGACCAGTACATTAGTGGGGCCGAGCTTCCTGACATCCAGGACCTCTACATCAGGCGGTGTCAGAGGAAGGCCTAAGACTTCATCCACTGCCAAGCCATAAGACTGTTCACTCTGCGAACGGTACGGGAGCATCGCCTCTAGGACCAACCGGCTCCGAGACAGCATCCACTGCCAAGCCATAAGACTGTTCACTCTGCTAACGGTACGGGAGCATCGGCTCTAGGACCAACCGGCTCCGAGACAGCATCCACTGCCAAGCCATAAGACTGTTCACTCTGCTAACGGTACGGGAGCATCGCCTCTAGGACCAACCGGCTCCGAGACAGCATCCACTGCCAAGCCATAAGACTGTTCACTCTGCGAACGGTACGGGAGCATCGCCTCTAGGACCAACCGGCTCCGAGACAGCATCCACTGCCAAGCCATAAGACTGTTCACTCTGCTAACGGTACGGGAGCATCGCCTCTAGGACCAACCGGCTCCGAGACAGCATCCACTACCAAGCCATAAGACTGTTCACTCTGCTAACGGTACGGGAGCATCGGCTCTAGGACCAACCGGCTCCGAGACAGCATCCACTGCCAAGCCATAAGACTGTTCACTCTGCTAATGGTACGGGAGCATCGGCTCTAGGACCAACCAGCTCCGAGACAGCATCCACTGCCAAGCCATAAGACTGTTAAATAGTTCATTAATAGTTACCCAGACTATTTACATATGTTGCACTGACTCTATGCAAACTTACAAGACTCTATATACACACTGTATACAAACTCACTGGCACACTACACCAGGGGTCGGGAACCTTTTTGACTAAGAGAGCCATGAAAGCAAAAAAATTGGAAATTTATTTCAGTGAGAGCCATATAATATATTTTAAAAGTGAATTCAACTAAATGTCAGTATAATAAGCCTCTGAATTTGTCGAAGTGCCGCTTTTACATTCGACCGTTTCATCGATGTAATTTTGTCATTGCAAACTAGACACACCGCAGAACCTGCTCTCTCCACAAAGGCGAATTCTTCGGTCCATTCGTCCTGAAATGTACGATACTCGTCATCTTTTTTTCTTTTCGCAATCTTCTGTGTTAAAGAAGCAGTGCGGCTTGGTTGGGTTGTGCTTCGGAGGACGCATGGCTTTCGACCTTCGTCTCTCCCGAGCCCGTACGGGAGTTGTAGCGATTAGACAAGATAGTAATTACTAGCGATTGGATACCACGAAAATTGGGGAGAAAAGGGGATACATTTTTTTAATTTTTTTAAATTTATTTTTAAAGTGAGAATATTTTGTTTTATCTGCGAGCCAGATGCAATCATCAAAAGAGCCACACCTGGCTCGGGAGCCATAGGTTCCCGACCCCTGCACTACACTGACAGTCTTACACAAAACACACACACATTCACATACACATGCACAACACACACGCGTACCGACACAACACACACGCACACACACACTTTTACACATCATTTGCTGTTGCTACTCTGTTCTCTATTTTACACTTATTATTATCTATCCTGATGCCTAGTCACTTTACCCTGCCTTCATGTACATATCTACCTCAAATACCTTATTATTATCTATCCTGATGTCTAGTCAATTCACCCTGCCTTCATGTACACATCTACCTCTAATACCTTATTATTATATATCCTGATGCCTAGTCACTTTACCCTGCCTTCATGTACATATCTACCTCAAATACCTTATTATCTATCCTGATGCCTAGTCACTTTACCCTGCCTTCATGTACATATCTACCTCAAATACCTTATTATCTATCCTGATGTCTAGTCACTTTACCCTGCCTTCATGTACATATCTACCTCAAATACCTTATTATTATATATCCTGATGTCTAGTCACTTTACCCTGCCTTCATGTACATATCTACCTCAAATACCTTATTATTATATATCCTGATGCCTAGTCACTTTACCCTGCCTTCATGTACATATCTACCTCAAATACCTTATTATTATCTATCCTGATGCCTAGTCACTTTACCCTGCCTTCATGTACATATCTACCTCAAATACCTTATTATCTATCCTGATGCCTAGTCACTTTACCCTGCCTTCATGTACATATCTACCTCAAATACCTTATTATTATCTATCCTGATGTCTAGTCACTTTACCCTGCCTTCATGTACATATCTACCTCAAACACATTATTATTATCTATCCTGATTTCATAGTTTTGATGTCTTCACTATTATTCTACAATGTAGAAAGTAGTAAAAATAAAGAAAAACCCTTGTATGAGTCGGTGTGTCCAAACTTTTGACTGGTACTGTATCTACCTCAAATACCTCGTACCTCTGCACATTGATCTGGTATTGATCTGGTACTTCCTGTATATAGCTCCACATTGATCTGGTACTCCCTGTATATAGCTCCACATTGATCTGGTACTTCCTGTATATAGCTCCACATTGATCTGGTACTTCCTGTATATAGCTCCACATTGATCTGGTACTGGTACTTCCTGTATATAGCTCCATATTGATCTGGTACTGGTACTTCCTGTATATAACTCCACATTGATCTGGTACTGGTACTCTCTGTATATAGCTCCACATTGATCTGGTACTTCCTGTATATAGCTCCACATTGATCTGGTACTCCCTGTATATAGCTCCACATTGATCTGGTACTTCCTGTATATAGCTCCACATTGATCTGGTACTTCCTGTATATAGCTCCACATTGATCTGGTACTTCCTGTATATAGCTCCACATTGATCTGGTACTCCCTGTATAAAGCTCCACATTGATCTGGTACTTCCTGTATATAGCTCCACATTGATCTGGTACTTCCTGTATATAGCTCCACATTGATCTGGTACTTCCTGTATATAGCTCCACATTGATCTGGTACTTCCTGTATATAGCTCCACATTGATCTGGTACTTCCTGTATATAGCTACACATTGATCTGGTACTTCCTGTATATAGCTCCACATTGATCTGGTACTTCCTGTATATAGCTCCACATTGATCTGGTACTGGTACTTCCTGTATATAGCTCCACATTGATCTGGTACTGGTACTCCCTGTATATAGCTCCACATTGATCTGGTACTTCCTGTATATAGCTCCACATTGATCTGGTACTCCCTGTATATAGCTCCACATTGATCTGGTACTGGTACTCCCTGTATATAGCTCCACATTGATCTGGTACTGGTACTTCCTGTATATAGCTCCACGGTGATCTGGTACTTCCTGTATATAGCTCCACATTGATCTGGTACGGGTACTCCCTGTATATAGCTCCACATTGATCTGGTACTTCCTGTATATAGCTCCACATTGATCTGGTACTCCCTGTATATAGCTCCACATTGATCTGGTACTTCCTGTATATAGCTCCACATTGATCTGGTACTTCCTGTATATAGCTCCACATTAATCTGGTACTGGTTCTCCCTGTATATAGCTGCACATTGATCTGGTACTTCCTGTATATAGCTCCACATTGATCTGGTACTGGTACTCCCTGTATATAGCTCCACATTGATCTGGTACTTCCTGTATATAGCTCCACATTGATCTGGTACTTCCTGTATATAGCTCCACATTGATCTGGTACTGGTAATTCCTGTATATAGCTCCACATTGATCTGGTACTGGTACTTCCTGTATATAGCTGCACATTGATCTGGTACTCCCTGTATATAGCTCCACATTGATCTGGTACTCCCTGTATATAGCTCCACAATGATCTGGTACTCCCTGTATATAGCTCCACATTTTATCTGGTACTGGTACTTCCTGTATATAGCTCCACAATGATCTGGTACTCCCTGTATATAGCTCCACATTTTATCTGGTACTGGTACTTCCTGTATAATAGCTCCACATTAATCTGGTACTGGTACTTCCTGAGAGACTGGCCCCTTCTCCTGCCCTGGAGAGACTGGCTCCTGGCTTGTAGAGATGACCCTCTGCCCTGGCTCTGGGTCCCCTCAGGCATAACCCTTTCGGTCCATTAGCAACTAGTTTAGAAAAGCTACCCTAACATGTGCATTTTACCCACCTGAAACATACATTTCACTTTTCTCTTAGGGACCAATATGCTTTAAAAAAACACAAGACTTCACCTCTTGGTTGGTTATAAATACACTATAAAGCTCTGTCAGAGAGAGTAAAGGCCAAGGTGATTTGAGGGATATTTATTTTTCATGGTCTTTGGTCTACCTTTTAGACACTCAAGAGACCATCAACCTGCCTTCTGTCTGTCCTGTCTGTCTGTCCTGTCTGTCTGTCTGTGGAGAGCACTTCAGGAGCAGAGTTCAAACTGTCTGTCTGTGTCTGTCTGTGTCTGTCTGTGTCTGTCTGTCTGTCTGTCTGTCTGGAGCACTTCAGGAGCAGAGTTCTGTCTGTCCACATATAGTATAACTGCTCCTCATCCAAACCAGGATCTACTGCATTAGGAGAGGAGAACATACAAATCAATAGACATTATCAACACAGTAAACTGATCCCTGACCAGAGCAGACCATCTTAAGACCCTGTACTCTGTACCATTATCAACACAGTAAACTGATCCCTGACCAGAGCAGACCACCTTAAGACCCTGTACTCTGTACCATTATCAACACAGTAAACTGATCCCTGACCAGAGCAGACACTAGAATCCTGGTTCCAGTCCAGGCTCTGTCTCAGTGGTCTAAGACACTAGAGATCCTGGTTCCAGTCCAGGCTCTGTCTCAGTGGTCTAAGACACTAGAGATCCTGGTTCCAGTCCAGGCTCTGTCTCAGGGGTCTAAGACACTAGAGATCCTGGTTCCAGTCCAGGCTCTGTCTCAGTGGTCTAAGACACTAGAGATCCTGGTTCCAGTCCAGGCTCTGTCTCAGTGGTCTAAGACACTAGAGATCCTGGTTCCAGTCCAGGCTCTGTCTCAGTGGTCTAAGACACTAGAGATCCTGGTTCCAGTCCAGGCTCTGTCTCAGTGGTCTAAGACACTAGAGATCCTGGTTCCAGTCCAGGCTCTGTCTCAGTGGTCTAAGACACTAGAGATCCTGGTTCCAGTCCAGGCTCTGTCTCAGTGGTCTAAGACACTAGAGATCCTGGTTCTAGTCCAGGCTCTGTCTCAGTGGTCTAAGACACTAGAGATCCTGGTTCCAGTCCAGGCTCTGTCTCAGTGGTCTAAGACACTAGAGATCCTGGTTCCAGTCCAGGCTCTGTCTCAGTGGTCTAAGACACTAGAGATCCTGGTTCTAGTCCAGGCTCTGTCGCGACCGGGAGACCCATGGGGCGGTGCACAATTGGCCCAGCGTCGTCCGGGTTAGCGGAGGGTTTGGTCGGCAGGGATGTCCTTGTCCCATCGCGTACTAGCGACTCTTGTGGGGGGCCGGGCGCAGTGTAAGCTGACCGGGTCGCCAGGTGTACGGTGTTTCAAATCAAATCAAATGTATTTCTAAAGCCCTTCTTACATCAGCTGATATCTCAAAGTGCTGTACAGAAACCCAGCCTGAAACCCCCAAACAGCAAGCAATGCAGGTGTAGAATCACCTCCGACACATTGGCTTCTGGGTTGGATGTGCATTGTGTCAAGAAGCAGTGCGGCTTGGTTGGGTCGTGTTTCGGAGGACGCACGGCTCTCGACCTTCACCCTCTCCCGAGTCCGTACGGGAGTTGCAGCGATGAGACATGACTGTAACTACCAGTTGAATACCAGGAGAATTGGTTGAGAAAAACGAGGTAAAAGTAAAAAAAAAAAAAAAAGAAAATTAGTAATATTGTCCGGTTGGAAGTCCGTCCCATCCTACTCCAAAGTATAAAGACATTTTCAACCACTAAATGACATTTCTTTGACAGATTAGGCCTCTTTTGAAGTAGTAAATGGGTCTATGCGTTGTCTGATCACGTCAGTTTGATTAGGAATGGTTCCCATTTCAGAGTGTTAAATAGTTTAGATAATAGGACTATTTCTCTCTGCTGCTGTTGGCTGGAACATGGTTTATAACCCAAATGATTCTAATGGATTCTGAATTAAATGTAAATTGCAGCCATTTATTTGAATATGAAGAAAAAGGGTTTTACAGCAGAGGTTGAATAAGCTTCTTCTTTTTAAGGGTACATTTCCTTTCTCAGTAGTGGGTTTAGTGTGTTTCGTAAAGTCAGGGTATTTCTCAGTCGTTTGTCAGTGTGTTTCGTAAAGTCAGGGTATTTCTCAGTCGTTTGTCAGTGTGTTTCGTAAAGTCAGGGTATTTCTCAGTCGTTTGTCAGTGTGTTTCGTAAAGTCAGGGTATTTCTCAGTCGTTTGTCAGTGTGTTTCGTAAAGTCAGGGTATTTCTCAGTCGTTTGTCAGTGTGTTTCGTAAAGTCAGGGTATTTCTCAGTCGTTTGTCAGTGTGTTTAGTAAAGTCAGGGTATTTCTCAGTTGTTTGTCAGTGTGTTTAGTAAAGTCAGGGTATTTCTCAGTCGTTTGTCAGTGTGTTTAGTAAAGTCAGGGTATCAAAGTAAATTTTATTTGTCACATGCAGCGAATACAACAGGTGTAATAGACCTTACAGTGAAATGCTCAATACAACAGGTGTAGTAGACCTTACAGTGAAATGCTGAATACAACAGGTGTAATAGACCTTACAGTGAAATGCTGAATACAACAGGTGTAATAGACCTTACAGTGAAATGCTGAATACAACAGGTGTAGTAGACCTCACAGTGAAATGCTGAATACAACAGGTGTAGTAGACCTCACAGTGAAATGCTGAATACAACAGGTGTAATAGACCTCACAGTGAAATGCTGAATACAACAGGTGTAGTAGACCTCACAGTGAAATGCTGAATACAACAGGTGTTGTAGACCTTACAAATGAAATGCTGAATACAACAGATGTAGTAGACCTTACAGTGAAATGCTGAATACAACAGGTGTGGTAGACCTCACAGTGAAATGCTGAATACAACAGGTGTAGTAGACCTCACAGTGAAATGCTGAATACAACAGGTGTAGTAGACCTTACAGTGAAATGCTGAATACAACAGGTGTAGTAGACCTTACAGTGAAATGCTGAATACAACAGGTGTAGTAGACCTCACAGTGAAATGCTGAATACAACAGGTGTAGGTAGACCTTACAGTGAAATGCTGAATACAACAGGTGTAGTAGACCTTACAGTGAAATGCTGAATACAACAGGTGTAGTAGACCTTACAGTGAAATGCTGAATACAACAGGTGTAGTAGACCTTACAGTGAAATGCTGAATACAACAGGTGTAGTAGACCTTACAGTGAAATGCTGAATACAACAGGTGTGGACCTTACAGTGTAATGCTGAATACAACAGGTGTAGTAGACCTTACAGTGAAATGCTGAATACAACAGGTGTAGTAGACCTTACAGTGAAATGCTGAATACAACAGGTGTAGTAGACCTCACAGTGAAATGCTGAATACAACAGGTGTAGTAGACCTCACAGTGAAATGCTGAATACAACAGGTGTAGTAGACCTTACAGTGAAATGCTGAATACAACAGGTGTAGTAGACCTTACAGTGAAATGCTGAATACAACAGGTGTAGTAGACCTCACAGTGAAATGCTTACTTACAAGCCCTTAACCAACAATGCAGTTCAAGAAATAGAGTCAAGAAAATATTTGCTTAAAAAACGAAAGTAAAAAATGTAATAAAAAGTAACACAATATAATAACAATAACGATGCTATATACAGGGTGCACCGGTACCGAGTTAATGTGTGGGTGTACAGGTTAGTCGATGTAATTTGTACATGTAGGTCGGGGTAAAGTGACTATGCATAGATAATAAACAGCGAGTAGCAGCAGTGTAAAAACAAGGGGGGGGGGGGGGTCAATATAAATTGTCCGGATGGCCATTTCATTAATTGTTCAGCAATCTAATGGCTTGGGGGTAGAAGCTGTTAATTTTGGACCTAGACTTGACGCTTCGGTACCGCTTGCCGTGCGAGAGAACAGTCTAGGACTTGGGTGACTGGAGTCAGTTTTTTGGGCCTTCCTCGGACACCGCCTGGTATAGAGGTACAGCTGACACCGCCTGGTATAGAAGTACTGCTGACACCGCCTGGTATAGAGGTACTGCTGACACCGCCTGGTATAGAGGTACTGCTGACACCGCCTGGTATAGAGGTACTGTTGACGCCGCCTGGTATAGAGGTACTGCTGACGCCGCCTGGTATAGCGGTACTGCTGACGCCGCCTGGTATAGAGGTACAGCTGACGCCGCCTGGTATAGAGGTACAGCTGACGCCGCCTGGTATAGAGGTACAGCTGACGCCGCCTGGTATAGAGGTACAGCTGACGCCGCCTGGTATAGCGGTACAGCTGACGCCGCCTGGTATAGAGGTACAGCTGACACCGCCTGGTATAGAGGTACTGCTGACACCGCCTGGTATAGAGGTACTGCTGACGCCGCCTGGTATAGCGGTACTGCTGACGCCGCCTGGTATAGAGGTACAGCTGACGCCGCCTGGTATAGAGGTACAGCTGACGCCGCCTGGTATAGAGGTACAGCTGACGCCGCCTGGTATAGCGGTACAGCTGACGCCGCCTGGTATAGAGGTACAGCTGACACCGCCTGGTATAGAGGTACTGCTGACACCGCCTGGTATAGAGGTACTGCTGACGCCGCCTGGTATAGCGGTACTGCTGACGCCGCCTGGTATAGAGGTACAGCTGACGCCGCCTGGTATAGAGGTACAGCTGACGCCGCCTGGTATAGAGGTACAGCTGACGCCGCCTGGTATAGAGGTACAGCTGACGCCGCCTGGTATAGAGGTACAGCTGACGCCGCCTGGTATAGCGGTACAGCTGACGCCGCCTGGTATAGAGGTACAGCTGACACCGCCTGGTATAGAGGTACTGCTGACACCGCCTGGTATAGAGGTACTGCTGACACCGCCTGGTATAGAGGTACTGCTGACACCGCCTGGTATAGAGGTACTGCTGACACCGCCTGGTATAGAGGTACTGCTGACACCGCCTGGTATAAAGGTACTGCTGACACCGCCTGGTATAGAGGTACTGCTGACACCGCCTGGTATAGAGGTACTGCTGACACCGCCTGGTATAGAGGTACTGCTGACACCGCCTGGTATAGAAGTACTGCTGACACCGCCTGGTATAGAGGTCCTGGATGGCTGTAGCTACATTGGAAAGAAATCGCCTGGTAGGATATAATGTTATTCTAACGATAACGACTATTAAAATGATTACATAAGTGAGTCTTGAAGCAGAAGAGGCTGACGTTTTAGTCGTTGTGATGAATTCATCCTCGGCTATGGATTTCTGCCCCATGGCTTAAGGCCACAAGGATACTACTGGAGACTTTAAATATATTAGGCTAGTCATGCTACTGCTTCTGCTTTGGGCTGTGTCCAAAATGGCACCCTACTCCCTATGGGTCCTGGTCAAAAGTAGTGCACTACATAGGGAATAGGGTGCCATTTGAGATGCAACCTTGTAAACTTGGCCCTGGCTCTGGGCTCCCTTTGGCCAGATGTGTTTAAACTGTCTTTCACCTCCAGCAGACAATTTGATACGTCAGATTGGCCAGGTGTGTTTAAACTGTCTTTCACCTCCAGCAGACAGTTTGATACGTCAGATTGGCCAGGTGTGTTTAAACTGTCTTTCACCTCCAGCAGACAGTTTGATACGTCAGATTGGCCAGGTGTGTTTAAACTGTCTTTCACCTCCAGCAGACAGTTTGATACGTCAGATTGGCCAGGTGTGTTTAAACTGTCTTTCACCTCCAGCAGACAGTTTGATACGTCAGATTGGCCAGGTGTGTTTAAACTGTCTTTCACCTCCAGCAGACAGTTTGATACGTCAGATTTTCAAAACTTGCTTATTTCCGTTTTCTGAGCGCTGCTGGGAAAATATAATTTTGAGGAAAAGTGTGATGGATGGATTGTATTCCATCTGTTCTCTGTTCAGATCAGTTGATATCTTGGTTCACCCTTCGTCATCACAGTGTTCGTCACGATCTGAGGTTACTGTTTATCATTTTTATTTTTGAAAGCTATCCTGAGTTGAATATTGAGCTCTCCTGTTTAGTGACTCTGTGTATGTTATTACGTGGTCAATATAGAATTATATTTATTGCCAGTGATGACTGACTTCCAAAAAACACTACAGGACAACTGTTTGTTGGATGTAACCACTTTATACAAATTAAAATGTCTTAATTGTAATATTTTTTTTTTGCAGTAAGTTCTGCGTTTGTGATACTGTTGCATTGGAAGTCCTCTATTTGAAAGATGCTTACACAGGCCTACATAGTAAATATAGAAGGATCGTTGATGATGATGATGATGATGATGATGACGAACTGTTAGTTGGATGTAACCACGTGTGAGCTGGTAATAATATTTGCATCCCCTTGGCAGTTTCTAAAAAAAAATTGGCCACACTGTCTCTTCTTCATTCTCAGATAAATATGCAAATACATGAAATCATGATTTGTATGGCCAGTAAAATAGTTAGTGATTGTGTCCCAAATGCCCCCCTATAGTCCCGTTATAGTGCACTACTTTTGAGCAGGGGTCTATAGGGGCTCTGGTCAAAAGGTAGTGTACTACAGAAGAGAATAATGTTCCTTTTAGGACAGACACTCACACACACACACACACACACACACACACACACACACACACACACACACACACACACACACAGATTGTGTACGTGAAGAATTTGACTATCATAGAGAACACACTATGTATTGAATCCAAATGTTATCTTTTGCCAAATAATAATCTGAATTTCTGATCTTAGATAAGATATGGGGAGACTGAGGGAAGGTTGTCTTTTACTGCTGAGAGAGCACATGGAACAGTCCGTTTTAATATAAGAAACGTACATCTGTCTCCTAATCATACCCTAATCATTCATACGTTTATAAGTCTGTAAAACAGTCGGATCACAATATCGATTTTAATCCAAAAAGTCCGAACATTTAAAATATGCCCCCTTGCCTCAATAAAATGATTCTAGTTTGAATTCTACGGACATTAATGCTCAGGACAATATAAATATACAGCTAAAAAAATAATAATAATATTTTAAATCATTTCATTCCTAAAAAACAAAATGAGCAAATAATGAGATTATTGTCTGAAACCTTTCTGGGCAGGTAGAGAACCTAGATAGGTATGTAGTGAGAGTTCTGTTTGGAGAAATTCAAGGTATTCCAATTGTTCTGAGTCTCTCATACAACAGAACAATACTAAGACACTGTTCTGGGGATGAATGGGTCTATAGGCTACATCTGTTATGTTTGCTGCTAGAATTGGAAAGTGTGTGTGTGTGTGTGTGTGTGTGTGTGTCTGTGTGTGTGTCTGTGTGTGTAAGTATGCGCTTGTGTGTGTGTGTGTGTGTGTGTAAGTATGCGCTTGAGTGTGTGTGTGTGTGTGTGTGTGTGTGTCTGTGTGTGTAAGTATGCGCTTGTGTCTGTGTGTGGGTCTGTGTGTGTAAGTATGCGCGCGTGTGTGTGTGTGTGTGTGTGTGTGTGTGTGTGTGTGTGTATGTGTGTGTGTATGTATGTGTGTGTGTATGTATGTGTGTGTGTATGTATGTGTGTGTGTAAGTATGTGTGTGTGCGTGTGTCTGTGTGTGTAAGTATGCGCGTGTGTGTGTGTGTGTGTGTGTGTGTGTGTGTGTGTGTGCGTGTGTGTGTGTGAGTATGTGTGTGTGTGTGTGTGCGTTTGTGTGTGTGTGTGTGCGTATGTGTGTGTGTGTGTGTGTGTGTGTGTGTGCGTATGTGCACAACAACAATAAATGAAAGCTAAAATGGGGAGAGGAAAAAAAAACCAAACAAAAAAAATCCCGTTGTTGTTGAGTGAGTCTCCTGCTCCCTGTAGTACACCCCACAACATGGCGACGTGGGGAACTGACAACGTTAATTTATCACAGAACAAAAGGGCCCCTCAACAGGGAGGGAACACATCCCAGGGCCCTGGAGACACTAAGCTAGTCCACCCCCACCCATGTATCCCCATGCTTACCTACCTGGATTATATTATCATATTTATTTATTAAGTTTCGTTTCTACACAGGATGTAGGGCACACATAGACAAACAGCACCAAAAATAGACCACCTCCTCAATTATATCCTTTCCATGCAGTCGAAAGTATTTCATTTCAATTGAAACTTTCTGTAATAGAAATTATAGATTCTATTGTAAAGTAATCTCATTTTCTGTGACAATTTCAAGAAAGATTCGATGTTTTGGTGAAATGCAAATAAATGTGTATGTTTTTATATTTTTATTTTAATAACAGGTGTATAGGCTTTCTAAATCAGTTTGTGTTTCTCTGACTGACTGTTTATCTGACTGACTGACTGTTTGTCTGACTGACTGTTTATCTGACTGACTGTTTATCTGACTGCCTGACTGTTTATCTGACTGTCTGACTGTTTATCTGACTGACTGACTGTTTATCTGTCTGACTGACTGTTTATCTGACTGACTGACTGTTTATCTGACTGTCTGACTGTTTATCTGACTGACTGACTGTTTATCTGACTGTCTGACTGTTTATCTGACTGACTGACTGTTTATCTGACTGTCTGACTGTTTATCTGACTGTCTGTTTATCTGACTGACTGTCTGTTTATCTGACTGTCTGACTGTTTATCTGACTGTCTGTTTATCTGACTGACTGTCTGTTTATCTGACTGCCTGACTGTTTATCTGACTGACTGACTGTTTATCTGACTGTCTGACTGTTTATCTGACTGACTGACTGTTTATCTGACTGTCTGACTGTTTATCTGACTGACTGACTGTTTATCTGACTGACTGACTGTTTATCTGTCTGACTGTTTATCTGACTGACTGACTGTTTATCTGACTGTCTGACTGTTTATCTGACTGACTGTCTGTTTATCTGACTGTCTGACTGTTTATCTGACTGTCTGTTTATCTGACTGACTGACTGTTTATATGACTGATTGTCTGTTTATATGACTGACTGACTGTTTATCTGACTGTCTGACTGTTTATCTGACTGTCTGTTTATCTGACTGACTGACTGTTTATCCACCTGTCTGACTGACTGACTGTTTATCTGACTGCCTGACTGTTTATCTGACTGCCTGACCGTTTATCTAACTGTCTGACTGACTGTTTATCTGACTGACTGTTTATCTGACTGACTGTCTGTTTATATGACTGACTGACTGTTTATCTAACTGTCTGACTGACTGTTTATCTGACTGACTGTCTGACTGACTGTTTATCTGACTGACTGTCTGACTGACTGACTTTATCTGATTGACTGTTTATTTGACTGAGTGACTGTCTGACTGTCTCTCTGTCTGTCTGTCTGTGTGTCAAGGTGTCTGACCCCGTGATTGGCCCCTCTGTGATCCTGTAGTGACTGTGACTGTCTGGCCTCTCTCCTCTCTCTCTGCATTGAAGAATCTGGTAAGTCATATTCCTCTCCTCTCCTCTCCCCAACCCTCCCCACCCCTCTCTCCTCTCCTCTCCTCTCCTCTCCTCTCCTCTCCTCTCCTCTCCTCTCCTCTCCTCTCCTCTCCCCAACCCTCCCCACCCCTCTCTCCTCTCCTCTCCTCTCCTCTCCTCTCCTCTCCTCTCCCCACCCCTACCCATAGAGGAGTAGTCATAATTTTAGGTACAGAGGTGAATCCATGAATACTACCATCAGCCCTGTCAGAGCCACGGTGCCGCCAACAGGTATGAGTCTCAAACGGTGCCCTATTCCCTATATAGTACGCTACCATGTTTTTTAGGGTTTGGGACGCAGACCCGGATGTGCAAATTGATAGACTTGCTTTACTTATTAGAGATGTGTTAATATTGTAATATGTCTAGCAGATGTAGAGATGGTGACTTAGGAGACATGTGGATGCATTCTGGGTAATTGTTTCTAAATAAGGAGCGATAAGACTAGGAGACAGCAGGCAGACACATACTGTCATAATAACATCAAATACATCATCGATAGCTACAGGAGATATATAATTCATATTCATTAAAGTATCAGGCACATCATGTTGGCTAGTTCTGTTTCTCAATATTTAACCACTTGTTCGCTATTGTTTCAGTTTAATAAGAGTTGAGAGAGAGGAAAAGAGGGAGAGAGGAAAAGAGGGAGAGAGGAAAAGAGGGAGAGGAAAAGAGGGAGGGAGAGAGGAAAATAGGGTGGGAGGGAGAGACAGGGAGAGAGGAAAAGAGGGAGAGAGACAGAGAGAGAGACAGAGAGAGAGACAAACACCATTGTAAATACAACCCATATTTATGCTTATTTATTTTCCCTTTTGTACTTTAACCATTTGTACATCGTTACAACACTGTATATAAACATAATATGACATTTGTAATGTCTTTATTCTTTTGTAACTTCTGTGAGTGTAATGTTTACTGTTCACTTCTATTTATTTCACTTTTGTTTATTATCTTCCTCACTTGCTTTGGCAATGTTAACATATGTTTCCCATACCAATAAAGCCTTTACATTTATAGAGAGGGAGAGACGGAGAGAGGGAGAGACGGAGAGAGGGAGAGACGGAGAGAGGGAGAGACGGAGAGAGGGAGAGACGGAGAGAGGGAGAGACGGAGAGAGGGAGAGACGGAGAGAGGGAGAGACGGAGAGAGGGAGAGACGGAGAGACGGAGAGGGAGAGACGGAGAGGGAGAGACGGAGAGGGAGAGACGGAGAGGGAGAGACGGAGAGGGAGAGACGGAGAGGGAGAGACGGAGAGGGAGAGACGGAGAGGGAGAGACGGAGAGGGAGAGACGGAGAGGGAGAGAGGGAGAGACGGAGAGGGAGAGACGGAGAGGGAGAGACGGAGAGAGGGAGAGAGGGAGAGAGGGAGAGAGGGAGAGACGGAGAGAGGGAGAGACGGAGAGAGGGAGAGACGGAGAGGGAGAGACGGAGAGGGAGAGACGGAGAGGGAGAGACGGAGAGGGAGAGACGGAGAGGGAGAGACGGAGAGGGAGAGACGGAGAGGGAGAGACGGAGAGGGAGAGACGGAGAGAGGGAGAGACGGAGAGAGGGAGAGACGGAGAGAGGGAGAGAGAGAGAGAGAGAGGGAGAGACGGAGAGGGAGAGACGGAGACGGAGAGAGGGAGAGAGGGACAGGGAGAGAGGGAGAGAGGGAGAGAGGGGGAGACGGAGAGGGAGAGAGGGGGAGACGGAGAGGGAGAGAGGGAGAGGGAGAGATGGAGAGAGGGAGAGGGAGAGGGAGAGAGGGAGAGAGGGAGAGAGGGAGAGAGGGAGAGAGGGAGAGAGGGGGAGAGGGGGAGAGGGAGAGACGGAGAGGGAGAGACGGAGAGGGAGAGACGGAGACGGAGAGGGAGAGACGGAGAGAGGGAGAGAGGGAGAGAGGGAGAGAGGGAGAGACGAAGAGAGAGAGCGAGGAAGAGAGAGAGCGAGGAAGAGAGAGAGCGAGGAAGAGAGAGAGCGAGGAAGAGAGAGAGCGAGGAAGAGAGAGAGCGAGGAAGAGAGAGACAGAGACAGAGAGGAAGACGGAGTCAGAGAGAGAGGAAAACGGAGACAGAGAGAGACAGAGAGAGACAGAGAGAGACAGAGAGAGACAGAGAGAGACAGAGAGAGACAGAGAGAGACAGAGAGAGACAGAGAGAGGGAGAGAGCGCTCCTACTCTCTTCTACCAGCCACATGTAACTTGTTCTGATAGCACTAGATGCTTCTGGCTCTAATTGATTAAGCAGCTAGATAGTCTCAGGGGTGTTTTTAGTCATGGCTTGTTTGGGAGACCAACACCCCATCTCTACCAGGCAGGAACAGCAGAGGACAGGACAGACAGAGAAGCTGTATCTAGTTTAATATGCCCCGTAACCAACACTGTGCCCTTAGACCTCAGATTCATAATTACTTTTCACTCTCTGTGATTGATCTGGCATTACGATTCATCAACCCAGAACAAATCCTCTTCATAATGAAGGCCCTGCAGCCTGGTAGAGTTTTACTACCAGACTTTCTCCTGCTTGAATCCCTGTTTTGAAGGTACTGTAGGTAACCAAGCGTCGTTACGGCCTGGAGAATATCCGGAGATAACCAGACGGTAATCTGGAGCGTTGAATCGGTATGCCCCGTACCTCCAGGTGTTTCTTTACAGACACAAGGTGCATTTAAAAATAGAACCATATTCCAGATGTAGTGCACTACTTTTGACCAGGGCTCATCTGACTCCCATAGGGCTCATAGGACTCATAGGGCTCCCATAGAGATCATAGGGCTCCCATAGAGATCATAGGGCTCATAGGACTCATAGGGCTCCCATAGAGATCATAGGGCTCCCATAGAGATCATAGGGCTCCCATAGAGATCATAGCGCTCCCATAGAGATCATAGGGCTCTCATAGAGCTCTCATAGGGCTCATAGGGCTCCCATAGAGATCATAGGGCTCCCATAGAGATCATAGGGCTCATAGGGCTCCCATAGAGATCATAGGGCTCCCATAGAGATCATAGGGCTCCCATAGAGATCATAGGGCTCATAGGACTCATAGGGCTCCCATAGAGATCATAGGGCTCCCATAGAGATCATAGGGCTCCCATAGAGATCATAGGGCTCCCATAGAGATCATAGCGCTCCCATAGAGATCATAGGGCTCTCATAGAGCTCTCATAGGGCTCATAGGGCTCCCATAGAGATCATAGGGCTCCCATAGAGATCATAGAGATCATAGGGCTCCCATAGAGATCATAGGGCTCCCATAGAGATCATAGGGCTCCCATAGAGATCATAGGGCTCATAGGACTCATAGGGCTCCCATAGAGATCATAGGGCTCCCATAGAGCTCTCATAGGGCTCATAGGGCTCCCATAGAGATCATAGGGCTACCATAGAGCTCTCATAGGGCTCATAGGGCTCCCATAGAGATCATAGGGCTCCCATAGAGATCATAGGGCTCATAGGGCTCCCATAGAGATCATAGGGCTCCCATAGAGATCATAGGGCTCATAGGACTCATAGGGCTCTCATAGAGATCATAGGGCTCCCATAGAGATCATAGGGCTCTCATAGGGCTCATAGGGCTCCCATAGAGATCATAGGGCTCCCATAGAGCACTCATAGGGCTCATAGGGCTCCCATAAAGATCATAGGGCTACCATAGAGCTCTCATAGGGCTCATAGGGCTCCCATAGAGCTCATTGGACTCATAGGGCTCCCATAGAGCTCATTGGACTCATAGGGCTCCCATAGAGCTCATTGGACTCATAGGGCTCCCATATAGCTCATTGGACTCATAGGGCTCCCATAGAGCTCATAGGGCTCCCATAGGTTTCATAGGGCTCATAGGTCTCTCATAGGGCTCATAGGGCTTATAGGACTCCCATAGAGCTCATTGGAGTCATAGGGCTCCCATGGAGCTCATAGAGCTCCCATAGAGATCATAGGGCTCCCATAGGGCTCATTGGACTCATAGGGCTCAGGGATCCCATAGGGCTCATAGGACTCTCATAGGGCTCATAGGACTCTCATAGGGCTTATAGGACTCTCATAGGGCTTATAGGACTCCCATAGGTCTCATAGGACTCTCATAGGACTCTCATAGGGCTCATAGGACTCTCATAGGACTCTCATAGGACTCTCATAGGACTCTCATAGGACTCTCATATGGCTCATAGGACTCTCATAGGGCTCATAGGACTCTCATAGGACTCTCATAGGACTCTCATAGGGCCCATAGGACTCCCATAGGACTCTCATAGGACTCTCATAGAACTCTCATAGAACTCTCATATGGCTCATAGGACTCTCATAGGACTCTCATAGGGCTCATATGACTCTCATAGGACTCTCATAGGGCTCATATGACTCTCATAGGACTGTCCTAGGGCTCATAGGACTGTCCTAGGGCTCTCATAGGACTCTCATAGGACTCTCATAGGGCTCATAGGACTCTCATAGGACTCCCATAGGTTTCATATGGCTCATGGGTTGCTCATAGGACTCTCATAGGGCTCATAGGACTCCCATAGGGCTCATAGGGCTCTCATAGGGCTCATAGGACTCCCATAGGGCTCTCATAGGACTCTCATAGAACTCTCATATGGCTCATAGGACTCTCATAGGACTCTCATAGGACTCTCATAGGACTGTCCTAGGGCTCATAAGACCCCCATAGGACCCCCATAGGACTCCCATAGGACTCTCATAGGACTCCCATAGGACTCCCATAGGACTCCCATAGGACTCCCATAGGACTCTCATAGGACTCTCATAGGACTCTCATAGGACTCTCATATGGCTCATAGGACTCTCATAGGGCTCATAGGACTCTCATAGGACTCTCATAGGACTGTCCTAGGGCTCATAGGACTCTCATAGGACTCTCATAGGACTCTCATAGGACTCTCATAGGGCTCATAGGACTCTCATAGGACTCCCATAGGTTTCATATGGCTCATGGGTTGCTCATAGGACTCTCATGGGGCTCATAGGACTCCCATAGGGCTCATAGGACTCTCATAGGGCTCATAGGACTCTCATAGGGCTCATAGGACTCCCATAGGGCTCATAGGGCTCTCATAGGGCTCATAGGACTCCCATAGGGCTCTCATAGGACTCTCATAGGACTCTCATAGGGCCCATAGGACTCCCATAGGACTCTCATAGGACTCTCATAGGACTCCCATAGGACTCTCATAGGACTCTCATAGGACTCTCATAGGACTCTCATAGGACTCTCATAGGACTCTCATAGGGCTCATAGGACTCTCATAGGACTCTCATAGGACTGTCCTAGGGCTCATAGGACTCTCATAGGACTCTCATAGGACTCTCATAGGACTCTCATAGGACTCTCATAGGGCTCATAGGACTCTCATAGGACTCCCATAGGTTTCATATGGCTCATGGGTTGCTCATAGGACTCTCATGGGGCTCATAGGACTCCCATAGGGCTCATAGGGCTCTCATGGGGCTCATAGGACTCCCATAGGGCTCATAGGACTCTCATAGAACTCTCATATGGCTCATAGGACTCTCATAGGACTCTCATAGGACTCTCATAGGGCTCATAAGACCCCCATAGGGCTCATAAGACTCTCATAGGGCTCCGGTCAAAAGTAATGCATTTTAAGGGCTCCAGAGTGGCGCAGCGGTCTAAGGCACTGCAACTCGGTGCTAGAGGCATCACTACAAACCCTGGTTCGATTCCAGGCTGTATCACATCCGGCTGTGATTGGGAGTACCATCGGGCGGCGCACAACAATTGTCCCAGCGTCGTCTGGGTTTGGCCGGGGTTTTGCCGTCATTGTCAATAAGAATTTGTTCCTAACTGACTTTGCCTAGTTAAATAAAGGTTAAATAAATACCAAATAAAAATCAAGTAGTGAATAGGGTGCCATTTGTGACACAGCCATAGACACAGAGCGAAGCACAGTAAGGTTCCTCTGTGTGTTGATGAACAGAAGACGTTCTCAAGGTGTGTGTGGAGACAGAGGGTTGAAGAATAACTAATGTGGGTTAGTTGTTATTTGCTGAATGAGCAGCGTTAAACAGTTGGTCTGAGAAGACCAGCTGTAGTGCTCCTCAACAAAGCTCGGCATTTTATTATTCGAATAAACTTCTGCTTCTCTCAGGGACGGAAGGGAGACGGGGACTCAGACGGTCTATTTTTTTTGTACCAAAAAACCACCCCGATAGAACTACTTCCTCTTTTGACTCACACAGTGCCTCTCCTCATCTCATCTCCTCTCCTATCCCCCTCTCCTCTCCTATCCCCCTCTCCTCTCCTATCCCCCTCTCCTCTCC